>NW_010141671.1:0-56549 GCF_000699245.1 Pterocles gutturalis
ATAAAAAATAAATTATTAAACATTAAATTTATAAGCACCTGGAGGATAACAAAATGTTAAAAGTTACATCAACGTTGGATTGCAAAGAACAAATCCTGTCACATCCGTCTAACTTTCTTCTTTAACTGAGCCACCTGCCACAGTGGTTTAGAACGACGCAGCAGTTGTGATGTATCTTACTTTTAATATGATCCCGTTTCACTTTCGTATAAGCAAACTAGGAAAATATGATCTAGAGGAAGTCCTCTACATCAGGATGGGTCTGCAGTTGGCTGCGAAGTTACACATGAATAGTTCTCCTTTAAACTGGAAGGACATTAGAATTGGAGTCCCACATTTCTTCAATATTTTCATTATCCATGTGGATGATGTACTAAGGTGCACATCTATAAAATTTACAAATGACACTTTGCTGGAAGGGACTGCAAGCACTCTGAGAGACAGGATTAGAATTTAAAATAATTCTGTTACGTTGGAGGAGCAGTAGGAAATCAACAAGATGAAATTTGATAGGACAGTGGTGCGAATGACTCCTTAGGAAGGAGAAATCATGGGTATGCCCATGAAACAGAGAATAACTGCCTTGATGGGAGTACAGTGGAAAAGGATCAAGAGGTTATAATACTGCAAAAGATGAATATGAATTAACAGTGAGAAGAGGCAAATCTTGCTCTGGAAAGTAACACCAGGCAGATCGTATATTCTGCTTAGCCAGGCACTGAGGAGGCTTCAGCTGGAGTATGGAGCCTTTGGAGTATCATGTTCTAAAATGTGGACAAATTGGGGAGATTCAAAGAGATACCAGCAAGGAGGAGAAAAGTTTCAGAAAACAGGACCTATGAGAAAAGTTGAAGGAGTTAAGCCTTAATAAGAAAAGACTGAAAGAGGGCACAAAGCAGCCTTCTAGTATGTTAAAGGACATCTTAGCAGAGGATCAGTTGTTCTCCAAGGGTATAAGACAATGAGTACTAGGTTTAATTTCCACCAGAAAGAAGATTTGTGTTAGACGAAGAAATTTTAGCTCTTAAATCAACTAGCAAGGATGGCCATGAACTGTCCTTTACTGGGTGCTTTTAAGAATACTTTAACAAGCTTTCTGTTGGTGGACATCTAAATGAGGGATGTTACTTTTCCTTAAGTTCAGGAATTACTTCCATTTCAATTGGGATCACAATCTCTATCTTTGGAAGTGATCAGAAAGCCGACCTGGAGATAAATCTCTCTGCCACAAACTTCATCAAAATCGATGTAACTTCATGCAGTACTGGAACAGATTAAAAAAAAAAATAGTTCTCAGGAGGTGTGACTACATACAAGGATGTTAACAACGGATGCTAATCTGTTCCTTTCAATCCAATGTAAAATAATAGCATGCAAAAGCAAATTTTGTTGCTCCTATTTCAATTTTAAAGGAGCATTCATGGTCTGAAAGCTTTTCTGACTATTCTGTTTATATTTTTCATCCTCAATTATAGAATTTGGGATAATAAGAAGTAATACTTCTCACAAACCTTTCCTCACTTATATCTTCATATCTACAATATTCTTCCTACTCTTCATATCCACGGCAAGCTTCTTCATAAATAAATTCTGTGGGAGTCCAGTACTTCACATGTGAGAAGACCTACAAAGATATCTCCATGCTGTTCACAATGCTGTCCCCCGCTATGGTTATTATTAATTCAAAAAGTAATGAATAATAACAATAAATAATATAGATGATTGCTGAGGTGTGATTAATGAATAATGATAAATAATGGGGAGGGAGCTTTGTTGCTTTTTATATAACATGTATTGGTTACAAAATCTGCAGTAGGGCAGGAAAGCCTCGTGCAGTGATTAAACAGCCACATCCTGTCACCATTTTCAGAAGGGTTGAGGGCTCACAGTAGGAGCCAAATTTTCTCAGAAATGCTCCATTTTCTGTGCGTTGATTTCTTTTGATGATATGCAGCATGGTGAAAACTGTTAGAGGCAGAGAATGGCCGAAGAGTTACCCCTTCTTTTGGGTGGTTAAATAAGAACCAAGCTGAAAATCATGTCTGTGTTTTGGGTGCTGAGCTCTTGGGAATTAGGTTCTGAGGATTTGGTTTTGGTGTGTGTGTGGTTTTGGTTTTGTCTGTTTTTTAAAAAAATTACCCCACATGTTCATGTGTATAAAAACCTGAATCCACTGTAGTGATAGAAAAATCATGATCTGGAAGAGAAAGAATAAAAAAACGAGGGAGTAAATACTGGTTTTGATTCTGATCATAGTGGTAATGAGTAAAAATTGTGACTAATTATACCGGGTTAATTGGCATTTGCACAGGTGCAGAGGTGACGTGAGCACACCCTTTGTTTGCTACAGATGTTAAAACCTGATTTTATTTTCATGAAGAGCTATTTTATCGACTGCAGAGGTTTGACTTAACTGGCACCTGGGCTGGATGTAAATCCCCACTGCGACTTAGTGCGCAGACTCTTGGCTGCCCTGCTTCCAGGTTTTACACTAAAACCTGAAATCACCTTACTGAGGAAGAGACTGAGTTTGTTTCTTTCTCACTGGTGAAAATCTGGAAAAAGAATAAGGAGACAAATGGAGTTTCTCAAGTTTCATACCTGCTCTAAACAGAGGTGGGATTTAGCTGCTCATTGCCAAGCCTGCAAGAGCCACTTTCAGGTTGTCTCATGGCTGCGGATAGAGGTTTGTGTCTGACAATACATATGGCAGTCATAAAAGAACACTTATAATTTTATTGAGGGGAGAACAGGACTTAGAGATTGATACTACATTGGGGGAAAGGGGGGGTGGGAATTCGTGCTGTAAAGAACACACAGCGCAGTGACTCTGCACGTGGCTCTGCATCCGGCCGGGAGTTACGGCTCTGATGGGTTCTGCTCGTGTGCCTCGGCTCCTGGCCACGCTGGAGGTGAGCGCACGGAGCTGCCTGGCTGGTCTCTGAAATGTAATGATCCCTGACTGCCGCGCAGACACAGAATATGTACTGGTGGTGGGGTGTGAACACTTCTGAGAGGCGATATGGATCTTGGAAAGCTGCTGTCAGATGACTTATGGAAGCTACCTCCCTATGCTGTTCCTAGGGGAAGAACAGTATCCTTGGCTTTGCGCTGATCAGAACTGGAGAAAGGACCTGTCTGTTTGTTTCCTCTGTATCAGCTCATGTAGATGTGGTACTTAGGGACATGGTTTAGTGGGTTAGGTGGTGTTGGGTTGACGGTTGGGCTTGATGATCCTTGAGGTCTTTTCCAACCTTAATGATTCTATGGTTGACATCAGCATAGTGAAAGCTGGCACCGAAACAATCAATGGCAGAAAGAAGGGTGACTCCAGAGAAGCTGCAGGTAGACATATTTAGGCATTGCACCCCACACACCGTTTAAATCCTAACATTACCAGGTTGCCATGCATACCTTTCTCGTCAGAGGTCTTACTTTTCACTTGGTTTCAGACCCTTCTTCCTCAGCTCCTGTCTCTCTCATGGTATAATTCTGCAGTTCTCTTGCTCTGTGCCTGGGGCAGCCAGATGTTGAGCCCTGCAGGTGTTTTCTTTCAAGAATCCTCAGGTCCCAGATTAACTTCTGACACTCATCCTTTATACTCTTATCCAGGGTGGACAAAGTGCGTATAGGCTGAAGGAGAAACTCACGGGAAAGGAGACTCGCAGACGTATTTCTCTTTGCTAAATTCATATTGAAAGGTCTGACAAATTACCCGTCTCTGTGTAGAGGGAAGCCTTTCATGGCTTTCACAACTGTCTCTGTGAGATGATAGGTTCTAACCTGACACATTTCTCCCTGACACGCAGTTGCCCGTCTGACTTGTCTCGACTCTCCTTTCTTCGAGCTGCTCCTCACAGCAAAACAATAAATAAATAAAAAACCAGACCAAAATAGTAGGTACAATTAGAGCCATTGCTGATCCAACTGTTTTGAAGCTAACTCCACTGAGGTGAAGTTATACTTCTCATCATTTTACTTTTCTTGTTCAGCTCTTTAGTGACCTCTTTCCATCTTTCAGTTAACTCCGTGCCTTAGGACAGGTAGCAGCGCAAAACCATCCGGGGAAATCAAGAGACGAGTATTGTTCCTAGCAAGGGGAAACATTTTTTCCAGTTTTACAACAGCAGCCTTTCAGCTAACAACCCTGTGGCTGTCAGAAAGTCACTCCTTTCAGCGAGTACCTTTGAAAAATCCCAGACTCTGACTTTGAAACACACTTGGAAGCAAACGCTGAGCCAGCAAAGAACAGAGCACATAGGTGTGCGGGGCTGCCTCGGTTCTGTTCCAGGGAGGAATCGGGCAGCGCCACGCAGTTCCTCTGCATCGTGATGGTAAACATCAGATGGTTGTTTACTGGCTTCCAGATTGTACTGGGGGGAAGATCTAACAGCTGGATCAGCAACTACAGCTGCTTTCTTAAGGGGTGCAGCAGAAATCTTCACAGTGTAAACAACCCAGCGAGAAATCAGCAAGAGAGGGGGTTAGGAAGAGGAGGAACATGACTTTGGATGACACCAGCAAGCCCTGCTGAGAGCAGTCTTCCTTTGGTGGGATTATTTGGTACATTACCCTGTAATCTGCAGCAGAAAGACACAAGAAAATCATGGAAAGGGGAGGCTGGGGGATACGAGGCTCTCATGGTGCTCTACAAATGAATTAGTGATTAATAACAGGAGACTCACTGAGCTTAGTGTGGAGCTTGCCACCTCTCAGACTTAGTGGTATTGATCGAATTGACTAGCCTTTAGAACACCGTTTCTCTTTTCAAACGGAGAATCATTAAATTTTTTGAAAGCAAAACAAAGATACAAAACTTCCGTCACAATTTTCATGTGCAGCCACACAAAAATGAGGCTAAACCTTTGAGTATTCATTCATTAATTTGTTCCCTTGCCATTGGGCTTGGTTATAGCATGCGGAAGTGCATTTTCAATTCTTAGTTCAATTGCTGTTTGCAGTCATTTTGTGCAACATGTTCTGAGAATGTGTATGGTAAATAGAAGTGGACAAATTATTGAATGACCTCCAGTCAACCCTTTTGCTTTCCAGTAGGGTCAAGAAGATCAATGTTTTTCAAGACACAAGTTTGCCTAGCCTGTTTTTAAAACCCTCCAGTGATGGTGATTTCACATTCTCCCTGGGCACAGTAGAAAGAGCTCAGAGTTCAGCTACCTTGAAAATTGAGGCTGAGCAAGGCGAAGTTTTCCTTCCAGCCATGATGACCCTGGAAAAGCAGAAAAGCAAGCAGAAAAATCCCAGAGAGAGCTATTAATGACCCCTCAGGGAAGCCTGCTGCTGGCAGTCACCTGAAACTCTGTATGGTCTGCGTAGATGAATTGCAGGTGCTTCCATCCCCTAAGTCTGTGAAGTTTCCTTTTGCTTTAATATTTATAGGAAGCCACTCTAACATATCAAACATGTACTCATCTTTGCTCCATTACTCATGAGAGAGATAACTCAATATGTCAAATATGCCCTGATCAAGGGGCAATTTCCTCTTCTCCCTAAGCCAAATGCAGACCAGGTGTAAATGGATGCATCTCCATGAAAATGGTATATTTTTTTATGCTGGCACTGAGCACGGCCCTCTTGTTCAGTCTACTGGAACATTTCCCAGATCCCAATGTCAGCTCCTCAGTTCAATCCAAAGCACATCATATGGCCCTTTTCTTTCACCAGCCCTACAGAAAGAACAGACTTGAATTGTACTTTCATGCCTTAGTACTTTGTTTAAGAGCATGAAATTGTCTCTTGGTGAGAGGAATGGAGTCTTTCAAGCTCGCAAAGAAGAGAGACATTTTTAAGCACCCTAACCCACAGAAATGTAATAGCTGCTGAGGCCGGGATTCATCTCCCTTCTCTTTAGAAGTCTAACAGTGAGAGGTCTGAGATAATCACCCCAATCCCTCTCTGTAGGCTGGGGCTGTGGGTACCTCCAGAGGCAATTCGTCTGACCCAGATTAGACCCTGTTCTTGAGAATGAAATGAGACATCTTCCAGGGGAACCTATTTCTCCCTACTGTCTGTAGAGGAAACCTTGCGTGACTAGATCAGACTTAGATGCTGAACACCTAGATGCTTAAATTAAGGAAATTAGAAGGAAATGAGTCTTACTCTGCCTAGCATACCAAATTTCTGCTGTTTAGCTGATGTAAATCCCTGTGCATTAAGAATAGCTTATGAAACTTTACTTTGTCCTTGTGTTGCACTGACTTGAATCCAAGCTTCGAGAAACAGAAGAAGGAAAAAGAATACTTCTGCAGCCATTTTGCTTCAACACTTGAAAAATATTGTGAAATTGGCGTAATCCCAGCTCCTATAAGGTCCTTTGGAAAGTCTAGCAAAATTCCATGCTCAAACTAGACTAGGATAAGGTACCCAGGGGAAAAAAAAAGTCTGAAATACTACTTCATAGGCTACAGAGAACAAGCAATGCAGTTTTGCAATTCTTTTTCTTTTCCGTTAGATTCTCAGATCTCTTATCCACGTACAGAGTTCCTCTGGCTCCATCATTACATGTTGTGCTTAGGCAGGCTTAGTATGAGTTTTCATTGACGTTTTTAGGTTGGATTTTTTCTTCCCCTCTGCTATTACACTCCTCTCTTCCTGTACTCCTGCCTCTCCAAGTAAATCCAAGACAGTTTTATTATTTATAGAGAAACATAAATATCTCTGGTGCTCTATATACCAGTCCAAATGCATTCCCTGACCTCAAAGTGTTCTTGTCACAAAAGCATCCAGAACCTATAGCAGAAGTGTAGGGATCGGAACAAGTTGCCATGGTGTTAAAGTGATGAGGTTACCACTATAAACATGTTGTGCTCTATGGGAGAGGGCTATTGTGTTGGCTTATTACATTTTCCATAAAGGGAGGACTATATATTTTGTAACCTTAAAGAAAATAGACTTTCTGTAAAGGTGAAAAGTAAGCAAACAAAACAGAAGCTAGGGACCAACAGTCATTTTATTTACATTTCTTGAAGGATTACTTCAGACAAGCTCTAGTCTGGTCCTGTGGACTGAGTGGCAGCTGGCACCTGCGTTCATTGAACCCAGAAGAAACGCAGTTCATCCTCCCCCCACAGCATCCAGTGACAACTGGCATGGTCAGTGGGGACAACAGGAGACTTGCACGTTTCAGCTAGATTGCAGAGCTGATTTGAACCGACCTTGGGTCTGTGCAATTCTAATCTAGCACTGCCGGTAGAAATTTTCTCCCTCCTCTACACAGGGAACATCTCAAGTATTGTCTGTGTGGAAAGGTAAAGAGGTACAGACAATGTCAAGTACTGCTCTTTGAATGGGATGAGTAAATGTAAAGTCATTGAGGAATAAAAAAACATTGTTGGGCACTGATGAAGTACATCCTGTGCTGTATAGTCTTGGAGCAATCAGTATCTATTTTGGCTAAAATTATTATGGGATGTTTTCACAATGCAGAAAAAAGAAAAGCTGAAATTATTGCATTTAAAACGTAAAACGTGAAAAAAGGAAAATGTTGGATATACACAAGTGAGATTGTGTTTATGCAGATACCGTATCAGACAGATAATGTGGACTCTACATTAGTAGAATAAGCATTAAGATGTCTATAGACACAAAATGCATTAGTCTGCATATGTCCATGACCCAGCACGCACCAGCACACACACACACACACACTTCTCTCATCCAATATGGATACTGTTGTATTACCATTTTTCCAGCTCAAAAGCTACTAGCAATACCTCCTGATTACGCACAGACACAAATACACACAGGTACAAACTGTGCATTCTGCTCCATGATGCAACATTTTGCCATTCTAAATCATCACCATCTTCATTATCAGAACCAGTACTGTAATATGCTAATTTCTAGGATATATTTCATTAAAACGCGTGATCAGGTTTGAGGGGGGGGGGGGGAAAAACCAACCACCCCCCCAAAAAACAACAAAAAAAACCAAACAACAAAACCCAGACCTGCCTTACCCAGGTCTGCCTGGGTAATTTAAGGATATTCTCGGACCTCCTGGGTATGCATCCATCCATCACACTAAAACTCACATAGATACTTATTCTAAATCCATATATCCTCCTTCCCTCAGCTGTACACAGGAACATACCAACATCTCAGCTTAAAGGTATCTTCCCTAGGAAACTCTCCCAAAAACTCAGCTGCCATCTACTTACTCCCACACACTCTCTTCCACAGATACAGTTTAAAAAAAACCTCACATCACTGCATTCACTATTTCCCTGAAGTCAGAAATAAGTCCCAGGAAGCTGCCGGAGGTTTAGAAGCTAAGCCAGCCAGGCACAGCTCCGGTGCTGCTGACATTACCAGACGGCATTAATTTAATTCCACTCAGTTATGCTTTTAAATTTGATTTGAAAAATGTGTCATAAAATACCATTAAGAAGTGCATTGCAGCATTTTGAAGCAGGCTGGGATGTTTCCTGCACTGACAAAGTCATGGGGAAGGGAATGTAATTTTCACAGCTAAGTACTGGGGGACGTGTTGGGAGAGATTCCTTCAGAGTGTGGGTTGAGTGAATCAAGAATCACAAATAAACATTATATCCACTAAATATTTTCATGGTGTAGCAGATCCAGAGAACTCGTATTTAATGCTTTAAGGCCAAGGATTGATGGAAAAAGATACATGCAAAGCCTTCCAGATCAGTGGGTATACCCAGAAAGGAGAAAAGAGAAGAAGGAGACTGAAGCACAGGTTTGCGGAAGAGAGATCTTGTGTTTATTTTTTTTAAACACAAAGGCAGAATATTAGCAATGAAGAAATATGGCTTTGTCCCTGACCCACTCTTACTCACTTGAGAAAGATCAAAACCTTTTGAAGGCAGAGGGAGATCTAACTGGTGCCCATTCTAGCTTCAGGCTCAGCCCACTCCCACTCTCGCTGCAGTATGACATCCCTTAAGGCATGTACTAGATTCCATTCTCATTCTTGGTTTTCCAAAACACCGCTTTTTCTCCCACTTCCGTAGCCAGCCCATTTGTTCAGACCTGTGCTAGGCATCCTCAGAAGTACCTGCACGCAGTGCTGGCTTGTCACCTGTAGTAGCTGGCAGACAAACTGGTACAAACTCGTACCTGGTAACAAAGGAGCAGATGGTCTTATGAAAAGAACGGTGTTGGAAACATCTTCTCCTATCCAAAAACTCAGATTCATTTTTTCTCTGTCCCAAATCTGAATGTTATTCTGAAGAGGCAACATTGTTAGTGGACAATTTGTAAGAAAAAAAATTATTAGAGTGAATCAAAGTTTTAGTGTTAACCATTATTATCATGTTTGAATATTATTATGAAATTGCCGTAGTTTTACACAAAAAACACCCCTAAATCTGGGGAGCTGTGCTTTCCCCAAACACAATGTGTCCAAATTTCTTTAAGAAAATTTTAGAAACTGATTTTTACAAAATTTAGTACAATCCCAAAAGCCTCTTCTCTGTATCTAACAATGAGTCCCATATCCCTGTTGGCTGCAAACCTTATCAGTGCGAGGGGTGGTCTAAAGAGCCTCTCCCATTGACTGGTCATGATGGTTTCACCCCCAAGGGGTGGGGCTGATCGTTGTGCCAGCCCTCTGGGGGCTGCATTTCCCTACTTGGGTCATTGGGATTCCTCCACCTCCTGTTGTGATCCTTTGTGTGTGTGGGGATGAGCCTTTTATCACATAACCTAACACTGACCAGTACCAAAAAAAGGTGATAACGAATGTGTCTGAACAGCTCTGCCTTGGATTCTTAAGTCAGTCTTACAAAGATGGAATGCATTGCTTTCATCTTTTTGATTTAAACCTGAACTATGGCTCCTGCAAAGTACCCGTGTGAGGGGCTCAAGGGTCTCATTTTGTAAAGAACTGTCCCTCTGTATCTCTCCCTTCTTTTCTTTCTCCACTTCTCTTCTCCTTTTCTCTCCATTATAATTTTCTCTTTGACCATCGCTTTCATTTCTATTCTCAAAAAACGGTAGGGCAGCGAATCGGATGGATGGCTGCGTGCTTCGCTCCTCACTAGAGAGACAGATGTGAATACTGAGAGGCTCTCACCCTGGCAAGCACCCAAGTGCTCCGTGACAGCCTGTAAGCACCTGAAGCGCACCCTCGGAATACTGAGCAATCCACAGCTGTACAGTCCTGGGTACCGACGGCCACGGAGCAGCGGCACACACCTGGAATACTGAGCACTTCCCTCCTCGCGCTGGAATATTGAATGACCCACAGCCACCAACGCTCCCGGAATACCAAGCGGCTCTGCACCTTTGAAATGGCAACTGCATCTGAAGGGAAAGAACAATGTGGCTCAAAACCAATCCTCCTGCAGGAAAAAAAAAAAAGTTTGAAAAGATCCAGAGGGTCAGTCTGAAGCTGTGGAGTTGGAACCTGAGCTCGGATTTTCCAAAGAACATACAGGATATAAAGTACCCAAGCATTAGCAAAGGTTGTAGTGGGTGCTAAGCACCTAATTCAGTTTCTTCAGGTGTTTTTTAAAAATCCAGTCTAAGACTGAACGTGTTCCCTGGTGAGCAGAGAAGTGTGTTGCTATTCCCAGCAGGTCCTGGTGTCAGCAACACACTGACAAGGGCTGTCTCTGCACTGGGAGGCACTGGGTTGGAAAGGCTGGAGATGACACTTGTGAACTCTAAATGATCCACTCTTGAAGCTAAAACACTTCCTAATTTTTCCTTTCCTATGGTACCTTAGATGGGAGATACACCAAATAAAAAAGGGTTATTTGGAAACTCATTTTTCCCCTCCAGGGTATTAACACAAGCTTTACAAAGGCTGATAATCCCTTTAGACAACAGCAGCAAGAGCAGCAGCAACTACAAAGCCCTAAGCTTGGAACTCCATCCCCTGGTGATGGGCTGAACCCTCTGCTGAGGTTGCAAAGGAAAAGAGAAAGGTGTGAAGATATTTACATCAAACACATGGAACAAGAGGGGATTTTAATCAAACTTTTCTTTTTCATCTGTTCTTTCTTCTCTTAGAATCTGCTTTTTCTTTATCCTGATGAAATTCAGTGCTTGCTTTTTTGCTGGTTTTTTTTTTTTCCTGTAAAAAGGAGGATTTAAAAAAAAATATATAATCACAATCCCCCCTGAAAACTCTGAGTATTAAAACTCCAGGGCAATGCATCTCCAAAATCTATAAGACTGTAAGAAGATAAGAGACAAAAACCCCCAGAAACGTTTCCTCTCTGTGTCTTTGGAAGTTGCAGACGCGTGTATAATACCTCTAAGCCGGGGTAATCTGCTTGCCTCCTCCTGCCTTTCCTGATGCACGCGGATGTACTTAGCATTAATATTCCTCACACTCTGGCAAATGAACACCCAGGAGGCAGCTGACTCAATCAGTGCTTGTTTTACTTACTGTGTATCGCTGAGAAAAGACCATAAACTAGAGCACGACAGATCTGTAATGCTCATTTCAATATGCTTCCCCTGTTTGTTCCAGCCCTGATGAACTTTCATATCCAGCCAAAATAAAAGAAAAAAGAATTAAGAAATATATTATAACAAACACATTAGCAATGTGTGGTAAATTACTATTGGAGATTCCAGTTCCTCATGGTAGGAGCATTTGTGGATAAACACATTTGTTTATTTCATTTTTCCTGCTGCCTTCTCCAGCATCTGATTATTGACTCAATGATGTCACGACTCCCAAGTCTGATGTCATGGCTGTTTCCACAGCAACCAAATGGAATCAAAGACAGATTTGAAACCAGGTAGGCTGGAGCAAAAATAATTTGGAAAAAGCATTTGTCCATTCTTGCCCATAAAATTGATGGGCTCCTACCACTGCTGTTTGGAATTTGTTTTAATTATGATGGCACGATCACAAAATGCAAAGGAGCTAGCTGTTATTTTTGGAACGGATACAGCTGCAGGGTAATTGAGAGAAAAGACTGTACAGACCATACAGATGAGCTTATTTCGTGCATCCAGAATTACCTACCAAATTAGATGGGGTATGAGATGTTGCCCTCTTATTTTCCTGATCAATTCCTGCCATCACTGATGGATATCTACTAGCACGGTCAGCAGATCTGAGGATGAGAGTGCGTTGGCTGGATCTATGACTGTTGTGGGAGCACAGACACCTACCTTAAAAATAGCCACCTACACCATACATACCTAAACGAGGAGTGATGAATCCTACCTCTTCAGTTTCTTAATACCAAAGCCTGCCTTGCTATCAGTGCCTCACATATCTACTCACCTTAAACCTCAGTTTAACCCATCCTACCTTTGGTCACTGTATTGACTTGATCATGAGGCTCCCAGAGAGGCTTTAATTGAATTTGCAGCAGAAGAAATAGATCTGAAAAGACAGAAAGGGAGATGATGCTGGGGCAGTGGAAAAAGCATCAGGAGACAAGCTACCTCTGGGGAATATAGTGAAAGTTGTTTTGATTCATGGAAAATAGAGACAGGTTGAGGATAGTGAAACAAGACGTAGACCAGAACGTGATGCTGAGGTAGTGCAGAAAACTCTGTTAATTTAGAGAGGAGTTTCAAAAAATGTCTTAAATCAGTTTTACTTAGGAGAAGGTTTCCAGGGAAGTGCTTAACAGATACGTGGAAGGATTTTGAATGAAATGTGGTAAGTGAAGGGCAAAATCAGAAACTAGGTACTCGAGTGGGTGAATAGGATTGTATGTCTGTCTAATGATGATTTATGTGTGTTTTGGTTAAAAGGTTAGTCAACGCAACTGCAATGATGAGTTTTGTTGACAGTGAGGTTTGTCTTTGCTTGGGCTCCTGGCACTAAGGGAAGGGATGCAGGTAGCCAGCAGTTTCATGGTCAGCGAGAGCTTAGCCAACCCAGGTGCCACCAAACGAGCTTTGCTTGACTCGCAGGCAGGAGGAGGAAAGTTAATTCAGCTGCAGTTGGAAGGTGTGCTTTTCATGCTCTAGTACCTCTCTGTTTATTGCATTCATTAGCTTCAAAGCCAAGATCAGCCTGTGGGATCCCTGCCTCCTGCCTTGTGACCTGGATACATCTTTGCCCGTCCGCTCGGTGACATTGTTTTCTAGCAGCCTGTTATTAGAGCAAGCTGCTATTATAGGAGGGCCTGGGTGGTAGAAACCCTTGTAGCACCAAGCTATAATCTGAAGACTATACATGTTCTTTATGTCTGATAAACAAACAATGAGTTTTCCTCCTGCTTTTACCTGCTTTGTGTTTTAATTGAGTCAGGCTCAAAATCACGCCGAAGGGCTGAGCTGTCTCAGCACTATGTAATATACCCGAGTCACAGGAGTTTGTGTCGGTGTGGGGCACGTCATTCGAACGGTTTCTGCCTCAGACTTGTTGACATTTGGTTCACGTTGTTCTCCTACCCAGAAGAAAAGCAATCACATATTCTGGGGGCCTTGAAACAAGCTCTATTGTGACAAATCTGTTTTTCTTCCCCTCAGGTTTTGTTTACTCTCCTCAGACTCCTCTGCCCAGAGCACGCAAATAATTACAATGCCAATAAGTAACCCAGGTTGCTACCTGTCCCATCCTGCCTCCAAGAACATCACTTATGTTTCTTTCTAGGAATTAGAAGTGGTTCCCAAAGACCTGAAGGGACAAATAATAGATGGTGACATAATGCATGAGTGCCATGAAGCAAACCATTTGCCCTCCACCATGCACCAGAGCTTTAGCACTCCTAACTGGGCACAGGTCTGACTTACCTCCACACTGAAGAGTTGCTCCAGTGTAATGTTTGGAAGATCAACCATCTTCTCATTGCTATGCTTTCTGAATCCTGAATAAAAGAGAGAAAAATAGTGATGGCTCTGTAGGATTATGTGCTCTGAAGACTAGGGCAAAGACAGTGTGCACCAACAGCTCACAGGGAGCTTCTCTTCCAGTCTCAGCTCCTGTTTTGATGTAATCCCTGGGCATATGAAACGGTGCAATCATTGCCCACCTATGGATTATGTTTATAATGCAAATAGCTGTCTTCCCTCCTATGCAAATAGATAGAGTTTTACTCATTTGCTGTTTGCTCCAAAATATGAGGCGTACTGCTCCAGTTCAGCCATGGCAGGATCACTGATGGGGTAGCCACGATGCCAGCCCAGTCCCAGCTCTCCTTGGCCTGGACAGTGGGGCTCTCACAGGTCAAAGACTCAGTGATGTCCCTCATTGGATAATGCCCGAATTATTAATGGAAAAGGATTGGAGGACTTGAGTCTAGCCACAAGGAAAGGCCTATGCCAGGAGTGTATAACTCATTCCTCTCCTCAACAGTTTCCCATTGTCCCCCCTCTGCCCCCTTTCCCCTGCACCCCTGCTGCAGTGCTCGCTGTGATGAGAGCTCTCAGCCAGTTACTGCCACTTCAGTGATATCTCAAGAGATTCAGGAGTCAGACTCGACTTGCCAGATACATCCCATCCTCTGTGCCACAGCTCCTGATGACACTGAGAGTTCAGAGCTAGCAAACCCACCCAGGTGCCTTAAGCCTCCACGGGGGATCTGTTGCACCCTTTTCAGCACGCTGTTGCAAAGTCTGGGGAAAGAAGTCTAACTCCTCCAGACAGATTGGGATGATTCACAGCAGGCAGAGCAGGCAGCCCTGCTAATTTGAAGACTGCGAGTAGGCGTGTACTTGGCCTGCTTAAAATAGAATGGTTTTTCTGTGTCAGCATCTCTTGCTCCTCCATCCCCCGTGACATTTCCTGATTACAACCTTGAAGTGTCACCTGCACATCAGGTTTTCGAGAATGGCAGCTGAGACCTGAGCTTGGAGGGAGACTGGGAATACTGGGGAGGAAAAGAAAAGCTTCATCAGCAGAGTCTGAGAGGGGAAAAAGAGATAAAATAAAATATCTGGGTCCCAACCTCTGACACTGCCCTGCCAGCTCCCAGGGGTCCCCTTCTGACTCCCCAGCCCCCATTGAGCTCCCAGCTCTCTTTCCACCCTAATACCCTCTTTCAAGGTGGGGAGTGCATGTTACACCAACCAACTCAGATCACAGATTCCTTGGAACAGAGACTCTCTTCCTTGTTGGCCGTATACAGCACTCATACCTTAGATTATCTTGGCTTCCCAAAATATTACTAAATAATGCTGAAAGAAATTTCCCACCTCCCTTTGAATGCCAAAATTTGGCTGTTTTGGGGATCAGATACCAATTTTTTCCCCTGAATGCAAGTTGTTTATGTGATAATCCATAATGGAACATACAAAAATACACTGTTTTATTTTTCTTACAGGCATCTAGCTAATGGATGAAGTAATGCAGTGAGGCTATTGTATTTCGTTCAATAGCCTATATGTAGATTTGTTGTGAAGAATAAAATGTTCCCTCTTCAAACACTAACAATGGGAGTGCAGTCTACCACTGACCTTGTATGTCGTTGCTGTGCTGTGTGCAGGTAACAATGTGAGCCCAGACTATAGGCAATCCAAACACAGAAATGTTTCGTTTGAATAGCAGGGACACATCCTCTTCCATAGCGTGTGTGTCAGTGTTTGCCTGTGTATAAGGTACAATTATTCACAGTTCTTTAAGGTTCAAATGAATACTTCTGATTTCTAACTGGCCTTAAAAAAACCAAAACAAAACAAAAAAAAAAAAACCAGTTGTTTGTAACTCCCCATGCATGAATCTTTGAGTTTCAAATATTTAAAAACTACAAGCTTCCACTAGTTTTTGTGTATGGCTATACGTGCTTGCAATAACAACTCTATTGTAAGGTACACGGACTGCTTTCTCTCCCCCTGGAAATAGGTGTATTTCTAAAGAGTAACGATCAGCATTCATGCAGGCTTTTAAATCCAATGTTTCCTAATTATGGGTGAAGTGAGTTCTGTTGATAACCTGTAGAACATTTTCATAACTTATGAGGTGCAAAGAGATTAGCTGAACTTATGATGGTATTATTCTACACTGTCAGTGTATTAATAGAGAGCGCTAATGGAACTGTTCTCCACTGTCGGTGGGATGGGATCCATCTCATTTCATTAACCACCTGAGAGTTAGATATCTTGTCTAGGCTGGTTGTTCAGGATCTTTCTAAAGTCTGTGCACAACGTTATACACCTCACAGAGCGATTATTCTCATACTAACTCTGATATCCAGACAGATGGGACAAATAATCTCTCTTCTACAGATGCCAGTCATCCTCTAGATGCACCTACAGGGGATGGTGAGACTAAACCCCTACATTTTAGTTGGCTAAATGTAGCTCAGAAGCTACACTCCAACTAATTAACAAATTAATGAAGGTGTCAGTGGACTGGGGCTAAATGAGGCATGTCCTTAATCCTCAGTAGAACATGAATGTTTCCTGAACAGACATCAGTTCTTTGTGTCCTTGCTCATTCCCCTAAAAGCAAGATCCCTCAGGAAGGAGCTGCCTGACAAGTTCACCCTTTCTGCTTTGGCTTCAGTGCAAGCCAGAGGAGGTTTCACTCAAAATAACCATAGCTGGGAAGCACCAGGGACGATATCATGGCCACGTTATTGCAGATTTCCATACAATCAGAACTCTGTTTTCATTCTGATGTTCCCTTACGTGCCCCTTCCATGAGATTCCTTTCAGGCCAGTGCAGGGTACCAGCTCAGATGGCAAGATGCAGGTATAGCAATAATTCTGTGCCCTCTGGCTCTTCTTGGCTCTTCTTGGCCCTTAGATGGTGTTTAACCACAAGCCGTTCATTGCAGCAGTGGAGCCTTGCTGCTTTTCACATACTTGGGTTTGCAGAGATGAACAAAATCATAGTCATAGAAAGCTATTCACTAAGTTGAGACATCAGAGAAAGACTTGAAAAAATGCTAATTCATGCCAGGGTCCTATTTTATCTGTTCCAATCTGGAAGAGCTAATCCTTCTTTGCTGGCTACAGAAGGAGCCTAGGAATCTGACCCACTAAACTTGGATGCCCAAGATGTCTCTCATGAGTCACTGTGAATGAGAGATGGTGCACTAAGACTTCATTAGGAGCTGACAGCCTTTTGATCATGGCAGAGAGTAGTTATAAGTAAAGACGTGAGGGTGGGATAGGTGCCAGCCTGTCTGACTCTGGGTTTGTTCCAGAACATCTCAGCTCATGGCTGTCCTGCAGCCATCTCTCCACAGACCTCTTCCTCTGTTAATTGACAGACACAACCCCAGAAGTATTAATACTATGCATCCCTCTCCTGGAATTTAATTTATCTAGCTTTTCTCAAAAGAAACAGTTTCTTTTTTGTCATTGCCAAGATAAAACTCTTTCTTCCACAAACTCCATCCTCCTCCTTTTGCCTCCAATTCTCCCTGAGCAGCAAGTCTACCAGGACTCAAAGGAAAGATGTTCCTCCAAATCTCTTCATATCTGTCATCTCCACACTCAAAATCTTCCTCTCCAGGAATAGTGTCTTCCTGGTCCCATACTGGGAACCTGCGAACTTCTGCAAACTGCATCCAACTGGGACCATCCACCAGGATTTCCCCAGCTCAACTGCCATTTTGGGTGGAGTTCAGGGTATTTCCTTTCTATCCTCAGCAGGTGGGGCTTGGGGCTTTCACTTCAAGCCCCAGAAGTCTAAAAATCTTCCTAAGTAACCCTCTCCAAGGAGGTTGCCCTCTCCTCAAGCAGGCACCGGTGACTGCTGCTGTCCTACACCATCCTGATGGGGTAATGCCACTCCTGTACAACTGGTGAGGATCAGGACCTCGCACTGGCTTTTATTAGTTGTTTTCTGCAGGTTTTCTTCTGTGCAGAGGAAGGATTAGCCTGGGGAGGAGCACGGCAAGGAAAGGATCCAGGAAAACCTCAGTAAGTATATTTAGGGGGATGGTATTCCCACAAGGAGCTCTGTTTGACTGGTGGAAAATGTCTTCTTCATTGATAGTAGCTAATGCAAAGCACACCGCCTGCAGCTTTTTATTTTAATGTAGACATCTGAAAGTGACTGTATGATGGAGGGAGAAAGGGAAAGGTTATGTGTCTTCGCAGGCCCAAAATGGCAGTATAATGAATATAAAAGCTATCCTCTCCTCCTCTAATATATTCACTCACCATTCCACCCTCTTTTCTAGTGACTGTAAACAACATTTGTCATCAGCAATGGGCTACTTTTCATTATAAAACTGATCTGGAAACTACATTTTTATTTCACGTACATCAGCGGCGACAGGAGAAGAAACAGGCAT
The DNA here is from genome assembly GCF_000699245.1 of Pterocles gutturalis. Taxonomy (NCBI): domain Eukaryota; kingdom Metazoa; phylum Chordata; class Aves; order Pterocliformes; family Pteroclidae; genus Pterocles; species Pterocles gutturalis. The sequence continues at coordinate 18,153 of NW_010141671.1, forward strand.
GGGGAAAATATATGTCTCCAGAAGGAGAGGGACCTGGGACAAGTGTTGCTTGTGAAATTCTGGGGACCATTCATAAGTCTGGCCTCCAAGACAGAAGATGGTCTAATGCCTCATTAAATCCTACTGAGCCAACGATGATGTATCATACCCTTTCAATCTTCAACTAAGTAATGCAGTAAAAAAACCCCTAATTTGCACATGTTTAATGCATTCATTAAGCTATTAGTCTTTCACCAAGAGATTTAATAGCAAATTAACAGTTTTTATGAAAGAAAAAACAACAACAAAACTCCCCACTTAGTAGAATTACTTTTGTGTCAGAGAACAATACAGGGTAATGGGCAATTAGGGGTTTCAGAGAGGAAGATAGGAAGATGAGTTTAATTTGTGTTTGGTTTATAATTAGCTGGTGCTTGGTGCTTAGAATGAAATGAAGTGGATCCCCTCGATGGGTAGTAAGACACTGACTTGGGCAGAAAGCACAGGGGCTAATAAAAATGAAGATGGGAGGAGCTAAAAGGAGTCAGTGGTCAATAACTGAAAAACTATTTTCATGTTATGCATCTTTCTGTGCTACAAGACTTTTGTGTGGCCAGACACTGGAGGCTGGGTTTATGATGACCTGGTATTAACACAGGTCTTGCCGGAGTTTTGACACCAGCTAAGAGGACAAACTCCTTCAAAGCACAAGCAGTTGCTTTGTGCATTTGCTCATCAGAAAATCTACAACTCAGCAAAATTACAGTCTTTGTTTTATACCTAGGCTTAAAGTTGAGCAAACTCTTAAGCGTTCTGATTAATAAATTGTTTATTTAGGTCCAAAGCCTGAATTTCAGTCTGAATTCAATTTGGCAGATATGTGCCCGTGCAGATGGCTGGCACAGGGGCTATTTGTAACTTTAAGTTTGTGTAAGTATCTTTAAAAAAAAAGTCTTAATGAGAACACTGAATTCCAGGGAAAACTTTGGTGAGAGAGAAAGAAGAGCTGCAAAATCAAATTGTCTGAACTTACTGAAAATAAATACAATACTTTTCTTGAAAAGGAAAGAAAGAAGTGGAGCTGTTTGTTTGCTTTTTATTTTTAAATGCTATTTCTAAGTTTTCTATTTCTTTGAAAAGACAGTTGACAGAATATAGAACATCAACAGGATTTTTCAGCTTGCCTTTTTTTTTTTTCTTTTCTCACAAACTTTAGGAAATTTTTTTTCTCTATCAGAAGAATTCTTTAAGGGATCTTACACTGGGCTTTGATTTTCAGCTGGAGTGAGACACAGAGAGGGAGAATAGTCTAAAATCAATTTCTTAAAGGTCTGAGGAATCATAAATACATTTTCAATCAATATCCTGTGTGTGAGTTTGTGTGTGTGTGTCCTCCCTCACACACATCTATTCAAACAACTGCTTTCCCATAACAGAATATTCAGATCCTTAGGGGTAATAAATTGGCTTTCCAAAGTGGAATATTAGTGTGAGGTAATGGATCCTTTACACCTGCTTTCCCAAAACTTTTCTCCCCATAGAGAACTCTCTTCTCTCACTGATGCTGATTTTATGTAGCCGTAAGTGCATTGGCATTCAGGACAGGAAACCACCCCTTAGGAAAGCCCTTTTGTGGAAACTTTGTGAGCTTTAAGAACCAGCCTAAAATTAAGCAGGTGCTTAAGCCTTGTCACAAGTAGGCAATGCCATTGGCATCTCAGTGTCCTTGAATCTCTGTAGGTGAGGTCAAGTTAATTCCTTGTATCACCATGGATTTAAAGAGTAGTTTTCCTGTGTAAAAATTCAGTGGGATCCTTAGGGCTTGAGGCTGACTGTGTTTGCATCCCGGTGCGTTGTGTTCTGAGTGCTGCCATTCCAGTGTTTACCCAAGGTCATGGGTAGTAGTGATGAGACTTTGCACTTCAGGAAGCTACAGTCAGAATTAACAAACTGCGTGTGCGGTGTGGCTGGGGGAGCTCCTGGCAGAAGATTCCGTAGGTTATTCACGTTTCAAAGTCAGAGGTTCTGGGCTGCTGTTTGGTCATAAAGCAGAAGTAAGGAGCGTGTGTCCCAGCAAGAGAGATTCCTGAATCCTGGAATGCAGCTGCTGGGATGGTATAGATATGTATTTGTGCAAGGTTTGTTGCTGTAACATGCTACAACTGCTTGGATGTGCTGCTGGAACATCACAGAGACTCCAGACACACATCTCCATGCTGGAGACTCCTGACTGCTTGGTCCCATGGCAGCACAAGTAGCAGATACTCTCAGTGTTATCCCGAGCACAGACTTGTGCAGCAAATGCCGTCAGCTCCTTCTTTTCCCATCCTGGAAACCAAATGCTATTTTCCCGTTAGTCCCCCTTCCCCATGTTCCCCCATGGAACCATTTCAGTGCAGCGCTGTGGGGATGGACTCTGCTGCCCATGGCTGGGGTTAGGGATGCTGGGCTGTACACAGTGGAGTCAATGACACGAGATGCGGTGCCTCGTTGCTCCCTGGTTCACCTCAGCTCCACTGCAGTTTTCTGTCAGGGAGATGCATCTGAATTTCATCATGTCAAGTTTTTCTCTTCAAGCAGCTTGGTGTGTGGGCTGCTGCCTGCTCTCTAAAAGCTTCAGAGATATTTGTAGCTGCTCTGCTTGTTCTGATTTTGCTGGAACAAAAATAATTACTCAAAGGACAGGAAAAAAAATGTATGTGTGCGTACATATGTACGTGCGTATTCAGAAAAGCAAAAAAAATTTTGAAGTGCACCACAGGACTGTGCTATGTTTTAAAGGGATATCATAAGGGAGACAGCTTTGTTCGTGCTGCACAGTGAAGGTCCTGAATTTGGAAAGTACCACAAGAGAGACTTTGCAGGTTTTGGAAACTACACCAGGATCACAGCTCTGCCCTGGAATTTTACTATATTCTCTTACGTATTCTGGCATGCAAGGGTAAAGAAGTAAGAGTCCTGCCAGTCTGTAAGGGAGTAGTGTGTGGCTGGAGGACTGATCAGATCCAGCTAATGCATATTGCTGATATCATATTGAATAATTCTTATATCTGGTCTTCAACTTTGTGGGATTAATTTCACATATGCAAAGAAGTATGCACAGAGAACTTGTGACTTTTCCTTACCTGGGTGTAGTGACTGATAAGGCAGATGTACAAATTTCCCTACTTGCCCTGGTTTGACAACTGAAGATATTTTAAACCATTCCAAACTCATATCAAAGAAATGTTTCAAACTTAATCTCTGAACACTTGGAGCTGAGTTTAAGGGTGAAATTTGCCTAATGTAAGTCCTCAAATCAAGCTCAGGTGGGGCTGAAATGAAGTTTCAGCTTTTGCAATGGGTCACATCACAGGAGTTAAATTCTCCCTGACTTGAGCAAACCTGCCCATCACTTTGCCTCTGGGAGATCAGCAGCAAAAATGATTGCACGCACATGTCTACAAAATCTGTCTACCTGTTATCCCTCCCCCTTTGAAGTGCAGCAAAAAGCTGGGGCTGGCACAGCCGGTCTGTTGTAATTGAATTTCCCTGCCTCGTGTGTTATATTTTATCAGGCTGGGCTCTTTCGGCTCGCAGTGATGACTTGGAGGTATTTGCATTGCACAGAGCTGCTGAGGAGAGTGGTTGAAAAATGGTGTGAAAATGCTGATAAATAGTTCTAAATGAAAGCAATTTTAGCAAGAGAGCCCGTAGGCGGCCTTAGTCTCCTTTTTGGTGACTGTAACACTCCAAAGAGAGCTTCCAGCAGTAACAGGCGCACACACAGAGCTGTGTCATGGAGCACCCAAGGCTGCAAGAGCCAAACCTGGCTTTTCTTTGCCTTCCTATTGTCTGACTGCAGCTGAATCAACTCACTGCCCAGATTAAAGCCCCAAAGCCCTATTCAGGGCTTGCTTTTCCCTTGTGAACGGGAAATGGGTGGAGGGTATTTGAGCTAGCATCCACGGAGGACGCAATTTTGCTCTTTCCACTCATCTACCAGTTGGACTAAAGGGCAACGGCAGCTCCTCCCAGGTGTACCTGCTTCATGAGACAAACATCTTCAGGGCCAGATGAGCTCCAGGTGTGCTCAGATCTTGCTCTACTTAACTATGGGCTGAAGTCTGATCTTGTTCTTTCTGAAACCAGAGCAAGGCACTCGTAAGAGCTGCAGCTGAAGCACCGCTGTATCGACTGGTCACCAGTGGATGGAAACAGAGCTGCTTACCAGGTTGTTATTTTTCAATATTGAGACTGAGACCAATTTCAAAGCTGTTTTGAGATGTGTTTAATACAAGAATAGGGGGCTGGGGGGGTTTCTAGACTTGCACTAATGGACATGAGAGATGGAAGCATAAAGCTAAAAGTACTTTTTTTTTTTTTTTTTTTTTAGTCTACCTCCAAATGTATATGGAAATAGTTCACTCCAGCCCCTTGTATTTAAGGCTGTATGTGTATTGCTGCTTCAGCTCCTCCTGCGGAAGGCAGTGAGTTGAAAGCGTGATTTCGACGCTGTTAACACAAACGAGAGGAGACAGGCCAGTACGCAGCACGACAGGCTCCTCAGAAAGTTTAGACAGGGAGAAGTTGTTTCTTTTCTCTCTGTCATTTCCCCTTTGCAGCCTGCAGATGAGAATTTCATAGCAGAATAATTTAAGGAGAAGGAACCCCTAGGTAATTTGGCTCCAGTCATCTGGCAGTCCTTAAAGTACCTAGCCTTCATGGAACAGCTCCGTACAGAGGAGCAGGTGCTGTGTGTTAGCACATATGAAAGAGAGGGAATTGTGCAGCATGAGTGACGATGCATATTCTGGATAAGCAGTACAAGCATTCAGCTGGGGAACCCAGGAAACACAAAAATGAGAGGGGGCTGAGTAGTGGTGTTGCTGCTCCATTTGGTTTGTGTTCTAAATTATTTGATCCCAAACAAGTGGGTTAGATGGGAGTTACTGGGTAAAGTGAAATGGTTTATCCGGGCAGCTGGCTGACCACTGGATGGGCTGACTTTAAAACAAGGTGTAAAAGCAAATGAGAATTCAGACCCTTAAGGCCTGAATTAAAATCTAGTGTAGATCTCAGATTTTTCCCAGCTGATAACCACAGTTCAATCTAGTTTTCGGATGTGCAGTTCAGTTTAAGACCAAGAGGCAAGAAATGGCTTTTTATACTAAAATGAAAGTCATTTTTGTGCATAACACTAGGGGAAAAGAAGCTATTCTTTGCTCTACATGCTACAAAGGTATTTTGGGTAAACTTATGTAATTCATGGACAAAAGTGTTTCTGCTTGCTTCCCTTTATAGGAGTGAATCTGACCTCAATATTCAAAACCATGTTTTTCAGATAAACTTGACCCGTGGTACAGTGTTCATCCTTCGGGTATACTGCAGGAATCACTCCAGCCCTGCTCAATACCCTGAGCAGCATGTGGACTTCTAATTAGAGTGAGTAACTTTTTTTTTGTTTTCTCTCCCTGGAAGTTCTGAGGAATAAGATAATTCTCCGAACTCTAGAAATAACTCTATAATTTTTTTTAATATAACTGGCTACGTGAACACAAGGGAAATGGCTGGAGATTCCAGTATGAAAGAGTATCTGTTGTGTAATTCTCTAGATTAAAACCTTCAGACAACTAGGTGGATTCAGAAAGTCAAAAGGATAAATGTCCTGTGACAACAGAAAAATCAAAAGTTTCCAGATATCCACTTGGGCTATGAGTAGAGCTATAAAGGAAGGGATGGATCAGCAATGAGAACAACATCTCAGCCGAGCTGTGGGAATAAAGTGAGAATTGCAAAATGTCAAGGCTTTAATTTCCTCACAAAGGAAATTCTTTGCAGAGGAAATTAAAACAAACAGTAGAAATTCCTTACCCCTACAAATAAGGAGAATATAATGAGAGAAGAAATACCGACATCATGAAGGAAGAATGGGACCAAGTTTAAAAGTAATCTGTGCTCATCCTCAAAACAAAATGAATAGTTTTCTTTCAATTTCAGTAAGGATGTTGATAATGACCATGGCATAAAGGCAGGACGTGAATGGGAATGAGTCTATGGGCATTTAAATTACAATAGCTGAGGTAGAAGTAAAATTCAGACTGCTTGATGATAATGAGAGGAACAAATTGCTTTCAGTTCTGATACCTGAAAGAGCTGTTTTACAGACTGTTGGTTCAGTAGAAGGTTGGTATTATATGATAGAAAAATAGTAAGCACAGGTATTCTAGAAAAATTTGATCAAGGCTTTTGTAAGTCTATTATTGTGACCTCTGTAGTATGAAAAAACAACTTTGGATGGCAGAATAATTAAAATAGTGTAAGATCGATCACAATGTCTCTTTTCTGTGAAAAGACCATGGAAGAATAATAACTTTGAGAAGTTAACTAATTTCTGTTTATTTGATGTAATTTAGATGTGTATCCAAATCAGCTGGAAACATTTGATACATGTGATATGAGAAATACTCATTAAGGCAGAGATAGGTAAAATGAAGTTAAATCCAACCAGAAGAGTGTTACAAAAGGAGATAATTTCTCCAAGAAGGGAAGTACTTCAGTGGGTGGTGTTAGTAGTAAAATTCTTCAAGGACCAGTCCTGTCTGATCCAACTTCACATATTCATTAATAATGGAAATTAGCACAAAACACCAGTGAACAGTGAAGCTAGAAAAAGCTGGTATGAACTGAGTGGAATTCGTGTGTGCCACAGTGCTGATGATCATTGGACAAGGGAACTGAGAAAACTGTGTAGGAAAAACAATGTTTATGAGCCTGAGAAATGTCTGGATATGTTAGGCAAGCTTAGAAGAGTCCGCTGAGGCATCAGTATGTGATGGAACTGTGCAAAAGGCAAATTCTAAGATGCCTCAGGCAATGTGTGTCTAATAAAGCAAGAGAAATGGAAATATTTCTGTATAAGGGCCTGGTACACATCCATCTGTAATGCTGTGTACAGTTCTAGACATCTGTGTCCAATGAAGACTAATTCAGATAAGAGCAGGTTCAGGGAAGGACTGATGGGATAATCAAGTGGCTGGAGAGTCAAAGACTTGAATTTTTACGACAAGTAAACAACTGCTGTTGCTAAACACAGTGTTGGGGGGTATGTGGAGAAGATGAACAGAAAGATTCAAAATGCCAAAGAAAGAGATAGATGATTTGTTAAGCTCAGGGGTAACATTGACACAGGAAAAAAATGAATGTCAACTAGCCACGATTAAATTCAAGCTGGAAAACATAAGCAGGCTTCTCAAAGTCAGCAGAAAGAGCTCTTCTGCAAAGCCTTTAGAGGAGAGAGAAAACCTGAGATTCATCTCACCTAACTATAGACACTGAGTTGAAGGTACTTACCCCAGGGATTTAGTCATACTAGAGCCTCTGTAATTAATGCAAAGAGCCTCCTCCAGAGTGTGACTCAGATCTTGGGTGCGTTGAATCAGATTGGAGATGTCTTTCCTTACACTGACCCCAGGTCTAAGGTAACTAGTATCTGCTGCTGATTCCTCAGTTAGATCCTTACAGTATGAGGGGTGAATCTACAAATGGAAAGGCCCAATTAATTGTTTGATGAAGAGTGATTGTTTTAAGGCTATTATCTGGAGTGGTTACCTGCAAGAGCAAGTGCAGAGATTTGAGGACTCCGTTCTGGTTTAGATCAGTCTGATACTTCAAAGCTCCTGTGTACAGGTATCATGTTAGAGACCCTTACAGTCAGGTTTTTCTTGCATTTAAGACCCCAAAAAGATTTCAAAAGGAGTGTTAGCCTGCCAAGGGTACTTTGTTTTGGCTCCTTAACTGTGTGCCGCCTCTGGATTCTGCGTCGAATTATAACGTGGTCTTGGGTGTCACTGGAAATGATGTGAAGTTTAATTTTGGGAAGAAAGATGAGTTGTTCATAGTGCCTGTGAGCAGTAGGCTTTGTCTCTGTTAGAGAAGGCGCAGAATTATTGACTTCCAGTCCTTTGCAATTCAGTCTAGATTTTTTACAACAAATTTTCTTAATTTTGCATGGATTTCTGAGCTGTTGACAGCACGGATGAAGCTGTACCAATCTTTTGGCAATAGGCAATTCTATTGCTTCTCTATTTTAGTGTATAGTGGCCTCTTTTATGAGATATAATAGTGTGACTACATTAGTATGTCTCCTGATGTACACCAGTTATTATATCCTGATTTTAAAGAAATTACTTTTCATTCTCCCTAGCTGAAGAAGACCAAACCTCTGTGACTATGTTTTTCAAAGTGCAACATTTAAATGCCCCTTGCCAGGCCTCTCACTGATCTCTTTCTCCATTTTACAAAGTGGTTCTAATTTGAAGACATTTTAAAGTAGGCAAGAAAGAAAGCTGGAAGTGGAGGTTTGAAGGTGATGAGGCCTCCAGTGAGGGTGAGGAGGAGGAAAGGAGAAACTCGATAATGCTGCCCTTCCAGGGATTCTGCCATTAACTGATGCATTATTTTTCTAAGCTCATTAAATAACCCTTAGAACTGTGAAAAGGTCAAGAGAGAGGGGAAGGAGCTGAGGCTGCCTGTGGATTTCGGTCAGACAGCAATTTCCCAAGCAGGCGGAGGAAGGAAGATGGGGGGTGGGGGTGGAAAGGCAAGGAAGGAGGGAAGTGGGAAAGAAGTGGTGGTTGTTCTGTTGATCCTTTTACTTACAGCATTTCCACTTGCCTTGCTCTGAAGGATCTACCCGAGATGCTGAAAGCTACAGATGAGGTTTTCAGCAAATTTTGTCCTTTTGCTCTTGCTTTTTCTTTCTCCCAAATTTACTGCCTCTTTCTCCCCATGCGTGCATTTCGCAGGCTCGCTTTGGTGTTGGGGAGAAAGCAGGTCATTGTGGGAAGAAGGCAGCCAAGTGCAGAGACCCAAAGAGAGAAATGATCCCAGGGAAAATTACTGGTTGTTTCCTCCCTGTTCACCTGCCTTCAGTGGTTCATTTAATTAACAATGCAAGCGCCAGCTGACAGGTTTGGCAGGGAACAATAATGCAGTGGGAGGTGATGGAAAGTAGTCTTGCTGGGAAAGTTGTTCCTGATGTATAAATACACCTGGTTATTACAGTGTCGCCCATTAATGACACTGTAGTTTATAGCAACATTTTCTGTTCCCAACCCTTGTTTTCATGGGGTTATGCAAAGAAGGCTGAGTTTGTCTCTGGGAACTGAAATTCATCTCCCAGAACAACGTTGTTTGCATCCATTGAACATGGAAAAACAAAACCAGAAAAAAACCCCTGCCTCATTTCCTATGTGCAAGGGAGTTGGTTAAAGGTAGATTTTTGTCTTCAAATATAAGAGCTATCTCAGTTTTATTCTTGGACCAGAGGATGGGTCCCAGGAGCCACTAGGGTCATGTCCTTTGTTCCCCTTACTCTGAAAGCCAGCACCACTGTCCAGCTGAAGAGGCCTGATTCTGGTCTCCTTGACTCTGCCAAGGATCAGGTGCTATTCCATCAAGTCAGGAAATTACACTGGTGGAACAGGACCAGCAGGAAATCAGATGAGAAACCAGCCAAGTAGTTGAAAACCAAGACATTTAAACTAGAATGTACGTTATTTCCCCATAAAATTAAAGGCATTATAGATGGAAATGTAACCCACCATCTAAATATTAATGCTTTGTGAAGTTTGGATGTAAACTCTGTAATGTGGGCCAATGTCTCACAGGGAAAGGAATTGAGCTGGTTTTGTTGAGCCAAGGGAGAAACCACATGCAATCAGGCAAAGCAGAGTAACGATCTGCAGCTTTCTCCAGCACTCTCTACCCAATCTGTTTCCCTAGTTTCATGACTGATGGGGATTTCTGGCAGTCCTTGGCATAGACTGCATGAAATTTTGCCCCAGGAAAGTCCTCTTATTTGGATCAGACTCTGTGCCAAGTCCCTCATTCGTGTCTGCTCCCAGATTTGCTTTATCTGGAGCTCTCAGGGATCCCTGCAGAAGTAAATGTTTAATCCTCTGAGCTTTCCCTATACCAGCCACCTACCCAAGACCCATTGTAACTTACCTGTAGTAGCTGCTCTCTGGTGAAACAACCTGCTGTTGCTTACAGCAGACAACAAATTGCAGTCGTCTCCAGACCAGCTCAGATATGAGGCTGATGTCTTGGCGGAGGTAGAGTCATGTCTTTGCCTATCACTAAATGTCCTCCATGGGCTGAGGCAGGAGTTGTCAGTCTTTTGTTCTGGTTGCTCTAGGAAGCCCAGACTCTCATTAGAAACATCATATGCAGGAAGGTCTGAGGTATGAAGACCATTTATTACTTTTGAATTGGTTTGGTTTTTAAGCCATGTTGCAGGACATAAAGATTTATCTTTGTAAGTCATAAACCTTCCAAAGAGATAGTGAGGAAGAAGCACAGAGGCACAAGGTCTTCAAACCCACGGATGCTGTGGGAACCTGGGACATGAGAACCATGTTTACCTGCTCGCAGATCTCTCCCTTAGCTACTGCAGCCAAATCCCCTTGAACAAAGAAAATGTTTCCTTATAATTGGTTGTTGTTTCTTAACTCATGAAAGATAAGATGCAAAGCAAAACAAAAGCAAAGAAAGAACACAAACAAAGAAGCAAGACAAATGTTCAAACTGAACTAACAGAAAATTCAAGGGGAATGCTGCCTGACCAAATAACAACAATGAAGTTCACCCCTTTGCAGAGGAATTGATGGTATCCTAGGTCCTCTTTATGAGGCTAATATGAGCCTAAGGTGAAATGTGAACCTTGTACGTGGGGTAGTCAAGTGTCATTAAGATGAACCAGTGAGCAAAGAACATTGAGTCCACTGCTTAAAGAAACTCCAACAAACCCATATCCCTCTGCTTTTTTGTGCAATCCAGTGAGGCTGTCTCATCCAGTAAACCACTGCCCCAAGCACAGAATACGCCACAGGATTTGAAGCAGTGTTGCCCCTCCTCTTCCCAAAGAAGTTACTCAAAAATTCTGCACAAATAAGAATCCCAGAAACTGGATTCTATATTAATAAATACATAGTGCTGTGACTTTTTTTTTTTTCCAGAAGCAATGAATATAAAGCACAAATTTCTGCCCTTTGCCTTTAGAAAGCTGGGAGAGTGTGTGTTTGGTTTTCTCAATGCAGAAATTCAGTGAAAACTTCATTTGTATGGGTCAGAAACAAAACAAGATTTGTTTTCCAAGTTCAAGGCTATTCCCTTTTAGGGCTGGGTTTTAGTAGCTGGTGTGTTGGTGCATTAAGGAGAATTCACAATACTGCTCATGGGGTCTCAGCAGCCTGAGAGCTGTCGGTTCTCGTATCTGGATGTCACAGCACTCTATTTTGGCTTTCTTTAGGCTTGCTAATCTTGTTACTCTGCTGTACATCAGTGTAGTATTTGGACTCTCAAAACTCAAATCCCACCAGTAATTTCACTCGGCTCCACGAAACACTTTTGCATTTGGTAGCTCATGGGTAAGAGATGTTCTGATGCTGTGTCCAGTGAAGACTTGATCTTTGCTGTGTCTTAGTCCTGAACTGGGGAAACACAGGCAAACAAGCCAGGTCTCTGGTGCTCTGCGGCCAGGTCCTGGCCCAGATGGCTGTAGGGCCAAGACCCTAAAATGTTCGCTTTTTGAGCCACATGCACAGGAAGATGGAGATAAAACAGGGAAGATGTATCACCTGACCCTAACAGAGGATGTAGTTCTGTTCATAGGCATCCCAGAAAGCTGCTGACCTGAGTTTATACATCACAAGTGTACATGGCAACTCATCAGCGCTGCAGGTTATGCCCAGGATTGTAAGAGCACAGACCAGAGAGAGGATGCTCAGTTCTTACAGACAGATTGAAATTAAGGTCAGTGGGATTAGGGTGTTCATCCTTACCAGGCACAGCTGAAAATCCCAGTTTGCACTGTTGCTTCCGAGTTCACAAAGAGCTGAAGACTGATGTCTCAATGTTAGGACATGTATTCCCCCACCCACAAGCGTGTGAGGACACACACAGCCAAGCAGCACATCTGGAAAGCGGGGGATGTCTGGCAAGAGTTTCCCTCGGGATTAGCACTTCAGCAAAGTGGCGCGTTGAGCCAGAGCAACACATCTCTATTTACTGAGCAGATTTTGCGTGTTCGGTTGTGTGAGCTAGTAAGTACAAGACAGAGATGAGCTTTTCTGGAATTGGAACAGTTTCTTTGTCAGCACTGTGGCTCCTCCATTTAATTCCACAAATCTGCTGTAATCAGAGTGGCTTCGCCCATCAGCTCAGCCGAGAGAGCGAGCACGGGAGGGAGGGAGCATCTCTTCCTTTCCAGCTCTCTGTGTTCTCAGGCATTGCATCAAAGTGGCACAGAGCCTCCTGGGAAAGGGATTTGCTATAACTCATGTCAGTCTCAGCCACATTATGTTTATGGATATGAGAGACTGAACACTGAAATTACCATTTGCACAAATGATCACACAATTCCTTCAGGCCTACTGTGTCCCTTTAATAGTCCAATCTTTCAATAATGAAGTGGAGATGAGTCAGGACTCTCTGGAAATCCCATCTTTTTCTTTCATTTTTCTTTCATTTCTCTTTTTTTTTTTTTTCCTTCTCCTTTTTTGGGGCCCTTTTTATTGCACACATTATTTTCATCCTTTCTCTGAGCCAGATCCATTTACCAAGCAGTTTTAAGGGAGATCAGAAATGAGATTCTCAATATTCTGTTAACACCCTAGAAGTAGCAACCTGGCAGACAATTCATTGTTGCTGGGGGCAATGAGTCATGCAGAACTCAGAAGTTAGGGAACTACACACAGGGAAGAAGGATGCTCTTCATGAAGCCTCAGAAACAAATACACTGTAGGAAAGATACCTTAGAGAGCAGGCTTTCCTTCCTTTACTTAATACTGGTCTTGCATGCCCTGATCTATCTCCTTTTAGTTTCTATTCAGTTCCGTGATACTTTGAGATTAATACACAGGGCCAAACAGTGGCCTGATGGTGATAAAACCAAGAGATATATTAATTGTCTGGACCAAACGAAGACCCGGACCAAGGTCTAAGTAAAATCAAGGAGGGTTTGACCCTCTTAGTTTTGTCTTCATAAATGGTTCTACTATAGTTGTATCCACCCATTTCTCAGGGGGGGGAAAAAAAATCTCTCTCTGTTGTGAGAAACAATAGGACTTTTCATGAAGTGAGTTTTTAAAGACTCAGGCATGGCTAAAAGGTGCGAGACAGTTAATAGAAGAAGCGGGGTGTGCAGAACAGGTCAGAATATAACTTTAGATTGGTCTAAAGAATAAGTAGAGGTGAGTAAATCTGATCTTTCAGGACAGACAATGAAGTACTGGCTGTGGTGCTTGACACAGGGCATGGTCTGGAGAGGTGATGGGAATGGGAAACCTGCTGACAATAACACAAGTTTCTGCCAGTTATATTTAGCTAATAGTCTGGGAAATTGGGAGCAACAAAGAGATTGTGCCCTAGAAAAGAACCATGCTATGTATCGTGTACCCTTGTCTGGACTGTAGCCCATAGCGCCCGAGCCAGATGCTGGGGTGGTGTCAATCCATAAAGCGCCGTGAAAGTCAGTGGACTGGACTCTGGGGTGACATCAGTCAGTAGGGTTTGGTGGAGCTGCACCAACGTATACCAATGTGAAACCTGCATCTTGCTTTTTTAGCGTTGTATTCATGCATTTGCTGATTTCTGCAACTCTCTCCTTAGCATCTCATTCTGCTCCTCCCCCCCCTCCAGTTTTCTCCTTCGTTCTCCTTCTGTTGCCTGCAGTGCTTTTCTCTCTCTTTCTATTCTCCTATCTCCTAAAATCTTCCTTTCTGTTTTCTTTAGCATATATTTTTCTTTTCTCTGTCTCTTTCTTTCTATTCTCCTAAAATCTTCTTTTCTATTTTCTTTAGCATATATTTTTCTTTTCTCTCTCTATTCTGTTTGGCCCCCTTCACATTAGTGTGCATCTGATAATATTTTCAACCAAAACACATGTATGATCGTGCTGAGGGGAGATTATGCCCTGGATCTGCACCAAAGACAATGGTCAAAGTCATTAGATTCCAGTGTGAGCACAGTCCCACGCGGCCCCCTAGCCGAGACCACCAAAGTTTCTGTAACAACGTTGTGTTCAGAAGCAAATTCTGCCTGGAGATCAGTTTGCCGAGTCCTTCTCTACCGGGCTCTGAAATGTGAGAAGCAGCTGCAGCAATTGCTCAGGCATACCCAGAATTTCAGCAGTCTCTCGGTGGGAGATTCCACTCCTGAGTTGGAAGCCCCCATCTCCCGTCTGCCTTTCCAGTGGTGGGAAGCTGCCGATGTATTTGTTTTTAATTATTTCCCCTGTTGCATTTGCTCTGTTTTCTTGCTTACGTTAACACGGCTCTTCTTACCGCCTGCGCTCAGCTGCCTATTTGTCATTTCTGCTGTTTGATGTGTCGTGGTAATCTATGTGCACCCAGCCTGCTGTGCATCGATATTTACTAATGGAGCTGCTTGTATGCAGAGGCTGTTTGCAATAAAAAAGATAATGAAAGAAAAAAACCTCCTTGACCCTGGCCAAGCAGTTATCAGAAATCACAGCTATTGACGGTGGTACATCCACCATCCCTCCGTAACACGGGGAGGAAGGAGCTGATGGAGGAACAGGAGGAGGGAGGTTGAAAGAGGGGGATTAGGGGAAGATGTAGAGGAGAGGAGGAGGAAAAAATACAGGAGAAACAGTAAGCAAACTGGGAGGTATGTGAGAGAGTTTCTGGGGTGCAGACAGCAGTCGAAGGCACTGCTTGTGTTGGGCAATACCTTTTTATTTGGAGCTCTGGTGGCTGCAAAAATGAAGGCAGAGCTTTTGCACAGAGGCTGCCTGAGAGCTGTGAGTGTGGCCACCTGAGGCTGGGACATATCACCTTCTCCTGGGCAGCAGTGTCAACACGTGAGGAGTGCCACGGTAAATTGTACAACAAAAACAAATTAAATCCGAGTGCCTAAAGCAAAGCACTTAAATCCATACTTAATGGCCTGATTCCCAGAAGAGCGGAGTCCTTGGACCCAAAAGACTTACTCCAGCACATGACTGTGGCCTTTAGTGTATTTTTGTGTGTTTTAAGATGAAGTATTTTAGGATAAGTTTCCCAGTGGCTTTGCTAATTTAATTTAGACAGGAGGCGGACATGCGGATCTGTGAACCTGGCTGTTAATGACCATGAAGTGAAGCAGCAGCCAGCTCACGCCGCATCCTCTTGCTCACCCGGTCCCCGCACAAAGACATCCCAGGTGACAGGAAAGGTGCTCTCCCGTTAGCGGGTAACTTAGCAGCACGCGGTAACATTCGGTGCCATCTGAGGACTGCATTTTGTTGGCATTTGGTAATGCTTCTGCAGGATTTCCCAGAAGTGGGAGGAACAGGGCGGTGCTGAAGAGGATTAGCAGGAGTCATTTCCAGGCTGGGATGTTATTCAAAGATGTTCCTGACATGGGCTCGGACACACTGTCTGTGGGCTTCAAAGAGTCTCCGGTACAAAAGCAATTATCAAGGACCCAGCCCAGACCAAGGGAACTGCAGTGTCTCTTCCCTTTTCCTCATGTCTGGATAGCCAAGGGGTTTTTTTACACCTATTCTTTCCCCATTATTTAACTGTTATAAACTTGAGCAGTTTGCAGTTGGAATCTAAAGGGGTTTTTTTACAAGGTTTCACATGAACAAGTCAATTGCAATGAAAGGTTTGATGGAGAATAGTTACAATGGATTGTTTTGACTTTGTATTTCATTTTGGTAACAACAAAACATTTTGTTTTGAGTGCAGAACAACACTTGATTTCCACTTTTTTTACAATCTAATTTGTATGGATTTTAAATTACATTAAGGCATTAATTTTAAGTAGCTTGTAGCATAGAGTGCTTCACACCATGGCATTTTGATGATTCCATGTGATCTTTCTTTTTTTTTCTGCACAATTTCTCTTACATAGGAAGGCTTGAGAACCTAAGCTGCTGCTTCCAATTCAGAAGAGGAATTTCCTGTAAAAATGGAAGATGACTTTTCTAACTACAGCTACTACCCCAGCAACTCATCCTGTCCCTTCTCAAAATATTCACCATCCTTCTTCCCTCTGTCTTTAGTGCTAATTTCTCATTCTTCTTTCCTCCTTCCTATCCTTAGTATACTCAGTAAAAAACTCCTGTACTTCAAGGGAAAGTGAAGGTGCAGATACAAACCACAGTGCAGGAGGAAGGGGCAAAACAGGTCTGTGGACACATCAGGGCTAGTTTTTATTCCAGTGCAATGAATTTTCATCCCCATAGTCTATACGTATGCACACACACACAAACACACACACATATTATGTATGTTTATATAAAAACGTCCACTCGTGTCCACAATATCCTTGTTCTGTTGCCACTATTTAGCTCTGTGATATGTCACCCACAGCAGAAAACGGGTGGAAGTGGAATATATGAGTAACAAGAGGGAAAGCAAGCAGATGAAGTGAAATAGAAAACTGGAAGGACAAAAGAATGAATCTCATCTGAAGAGCTGAGAGAAGTGGAGGAGACGTGTACGTATCAGGGGAGCAGGGACACACACCCTGAAGAGTTGCTGCTGGTGATGCCAAAGGAATGACAGTGGCAGGTTTGGTTTTTTTCCCTTCTAGCCACTCCTTGACAGACTAGATGACAATCTCACTTCAGATAAATTCCTGAGTCGTACATCTCAGTTATTCTGTCTCATTTTCTCTCACCTTCTCTATTTCCATTCCATTACACCCTGCCTCCATCTCTGCAAGACCCCTCCCCACCCTCTCGATAGCTCCATTTTCTCCCCAGCCATGGCCAGGAGGTGCAGGCACCCTTGCACACCTTGTTCTCTCTCTGCTGGAGAGCTGACAGCTCCAGCAGCCTCTTCCTCACTGCTCTCACACCTTTACCTACACCCGGAGAGGTCAGATGGGTCCAGGGAAATAAGAAATGCGATAAGGAGGAGGAGTGTAAACGTGGTGGGAGAGAAACTGCATAGGAGAGATGTTAGACATGTTGCTTAAGTGTGTTGAAAAAAGTTTAAATATAAAGTCAATGAAAATCTATGAAGACTGGGCTGGATTAGATTAGCCTAGAAGTGAAGCAGTCAGGACAGAGAAAAGAAAAGGAGAGGGACTGGCAGGGGAAGGGAATGGTCTTCCATTTCATAGAAGGAACGTCTGTGCGGTCACTTGGCCCTTTGTATAGTGATACACTGCTCCTGGGGCCAGCAGGAGCTTTGTCAGAGGGACATTGTTTTAAACAACATCTTTTCTCCTGATGAAATATAGATTCAGGGCCATTGCATTTTTCAAGGTTGCCTTACTTTTGCAAGTCAAAAGAAGGAAAAAAAATGTTTCAATCTGTCCATTACTTGGGGTGACATGTCAGTGGAGAGAGCACCCGGAAAACTTCTCTGGCTGCGTAGCTAAAAAGGACTGCAAGAAACTTGTTGTCCCCCAAATGGATTGTTTACACTTTGTCTTCACAAATACATTAGACAGTTATTTTTGAACAGTAACATTCAAATATAAACACACACATGCAGAAATATAAATAAACACACACTGTGTATATTTATTCAAACTGTAAATTCTGTGTTTGTTAGCTTCCAGTGAATTCATTACTTGCACAGATGCAGCTGGGAGTCCTATAGCCTGGCACAGTTCATAATATTTCCTCCAGGAGAACCTACCCTTGCCAGTAACCTGGGGGCTGATACTTTCTAAAATTTGTACTACTTGGACCCATTTACATTCCCTGACTCTAGACCCTGCAGCCTTGGTGAAAGGGCCAAATACCTTTGCTGGTGCGATACCCATCCCGAAGACCTTGTGAGTGTCTCCTATCCTTCACTAGTAACCGTGGCAGTCAGGCAGCCGCGCTTCATTTCCTGCAAAATTTCAGCTGCTTTGGTATTTATCAAGAGCATCTGTTAAACAATCTGGAGGGGAGCGGTAATGGTGCCATTAGCGCGTGTGTGAGCAGTGAGGTTCTCAGCAGCACAGAGACCAGAAGAGATGAGTCTGTGTTGTGTGTTTGGGGGTGTCGTGACCTTGACTTCTTGTTGATGAGTGCTGCTGTGTGTCTTGGAGCAGAAATGACGGGGATAATGTTCCTTGGAATAGATGTGTTCTGGTCACCAGGGCTGGAGAGGGATTAAGGGGATGGATTATTAGAGAGACAGAAACAATCAGCATCTGAGTGTTGAGTTTTCTTACAGAGATGATGTCCCTGGGTATAGTGAAGAAACACAAGGAAAACCATGCAGGAGTGTATATCCTCTGTCCCCTAAAGGGCATCTTTCATACGGAACCTTGTTTGCCATCACTGACCCACTGCGGGTAGTTTTGGGCTCAGCAGAGGGTGAGCGATAGCGTACACAAGAAACTGCAATCTGTTGAGATGATCAGTAACATGCACAGAATGTCGATCCCTTTGCAAATGAAACAGCCCAGCTGGACCTGCCGTGCCCCTGAGGTTCAACTCCCTGGCCCCAGCCCTGCTTTTAAGTTTACAGCCACATTCTCTACAACCTTCCCAAATTTCCAGTAGCTTCCCGCAAAACGAACATCCAGTGCCTCTGGTTCTGTGCTTGGCCTGATGCTCTCTGCAAGGTATCGTGGCTTACACGATACGTGTACGAATCCTCTTTGCCCAGCGTCACTACACAAAAATTCTGAGCAGAGCAGATCCCCTTTCTTTAGCTGGAAAGGCAGCCCTGATGGGAACATATGGTGCATACTGATCATTGAATGGTGTCCAGAGTCCACCAGCAGCAGTTTCACTCCTGTTCTGAAATGGAACTTGGTTCTAACAATAGTCAAAGTTTTGCCTTTGGCAGACTTTTTCTCTCCTTTTGATTTACGCATCTGCACACTTATATAGTCCTAATTCATTTCTTCAATGGCCCTTCAACTGTTATATTTTTGCTTGTCAGGTTGCTTTTTAATTTTTTTCTCCCCTTATAAATATATAAAACATTTAATGAAGAAATAATGACATTTTCTCATGTCACTGACTATTTTTCCTGTCATCTTTGATATGCTTGTAATGTGGGCGGACATATTATTTATGACCAGGGAAATTAAATATTATTTCACTTTTTTTTTCTAATGCAATCTGTGTCATCTTCCAGTTCCCAATTTCTTTCCATTAAAGTTATTGTCTTTGCTGTTCCACTCGACCGTTTGCTGTTGGTTTTGTAACAGCGCTGCCAGAAGATGCAGAAAAACATAATGGAGAAAAGAAATGGCATAATTTGCAGGAGATACTTTTCTCATCTCATTTAAATGAAGACAGTTTGTTCCTGAGTGTCAAAAACATCAAGAGCAACAAAAATATGGAAATTGGTAATTTCTTGCACTAGGAATATTTCCAAAGGTTTGGAGATTCTGTCTGATTCTAGCAGCTACTAAAGATGTGTCCAAGCCAAACTTCCAGCATAAAATAACTTAAAACCTCAAACACTTGAAATCTGGGCCTGATTTTTTTAAGTCTTTGGCCCTAAATGCTTCTCTCATCTGCTGCCAGAATGTCCTCAAAACTGGAACATGAATCACAATGCCTAACATATTCCTTTATCATTTGGGTGTTACAGAGACGAAATAGAGGTGGACAAGGTGAGCAGGGTGTGTATGATGCAGCCTTTCACATCTGATCTCTGCTTTTGCATTTTCTGGTCCTTCCATAACAGATGGCATGAGATGAGACCATGGGACAGGACCCTTTGTGCTTCCAGCATCCGCCCCAGCCAGAAAGGGCTTGTCAGAGGCTCTTGGGTTGGATTTTTCTCACTTGGGAGAGGTGGGATTAAGCCTTTATCCTGAACTCATCAAGTGTTTTGGTTTTGTTTTCTTTCTTTTTGTTTGTTTGTTTCTTTAACCAGGGAAGACAGATGAGCACATCTAGAATTGATTCATCTCTTCCCTCTGTATTAGTCACTTCTTTTATGATGGGGTGGAATTGCCTTTCATGGGTGACGATTCCTCTATGTACTAGCTGTATCTTGTCAATGACCTTTAAGGTGTATGGACTAATAGGGGAGAAGTCCAATCCATTCCTTCCATCTGCCCTATTCCTGTTTTCAGCCACAACAGCTACAATATCAATCTCCCGTTGGAATGAGAAGTGAAGGTTAGTGACCTTGTATGTTGAAGAAATAAAGAGCATCTGACTAGTTTTATCACAGAACATTCTCTCCTCATAACTTGCGCCTTTTCATATTTCTTCCCAGTGGTTCCTTGTGCTTCCTGTGTGTTCAGTAGTGTATTCTGCAGAGGAATTTCTCCCCACTTTCTTTTCAGTGTCATGGCTTTGTTTCATGGCTCCTAGCATCGAAGTCAAACCCAAATACCCTTATATCACCTTTCTTTTCTTTTTCCCCCCCCTTTTTTTTTTTTTCTCGCTCAACATCTCAGCAAGGCTGCCTGCTAATCTCTTCTTTTGCAAAGATTAGAAACCTAGTTTTTCTTTGACCTTTCTGAACAATCAGGATCTTGGAGTCCCCAAGATGAGTCCCCATTATCTCACCTTTTGGGCTGCTGGCAATGATTAAACAGGACAAAGGATGTGCTCAGAGCTATGGAGTTTCAATCTGCCCTTAGGGAGTACCTGGAAATAAAAGCAAGCAGAGAGGGAAAGCTCCAGCAAAAAGAAAGGTTCGACCTTTAGCAAACATCCTTGGCTAGTGCTTTCTCACCTTTCCAAATATACATAACTAAGATTTGCAAAAATAGGTCTCTAAGTGCAGGCACCTGCCTCTAGACTAATTCCCCAGAGGATGGCTCCCACAGCGTGTTCAGCTGAAATGAACACTCAGGACTTTTGAAAATGAGGTCACAAACAGAAATTTTAAACTATTATTTTTGCTTATGATATATATAGCCATCTATCTGTGTGCTCTGATCTTCACAAGTTTTTTTTCAGGTTTAGATTTACCCCTGCATAACAGCTCAGAGCCAGAGATCACCAATACTTCTACCACTCGTGATCAGTCTATCAGCAGAGCTGGGGCTCTTCAAGGCTCTTTACCAGCTCCTGTTTCCAGCAGTTGCTCCTCTGCTGCTCACTTTTCCCAAGGATAAAGAACAAATGCTGCCCATGCAGTGCCGGGTGAATTACCAGGAGCCGAAAAGTTTTCCCACACAGCCCAAAGGTTCCTAGTGCAGTGGTTTGTTTCTGTGGACTCAAAAGATCAGTGTGTATGCAAGAACCTCACGTTTCTCGTGTGCTCCTGTCATCTCACATAGGCCAAACAAACCAAGAACTGATGTATAACATACTGTTATCCTTCTTTATTCCTACTCATCTTATCTGCTGAACAGAGGAAGAAACTAAAGTGCAAAGACCAGGACAAGACCATGACCACGGGTTACCTTAAACAGATCAGATGGTAGGGGGATATGTATGAAGAGAGCTGGTTGCATATATACATTCCCACATACGTACACACTGGGATGTCCATGTGGACAGAGAGAGAGGGAGATTTAAGCTTTTCATGCAAAATTTTCTGCTTCTTTAGAGCATCTCTGCCAAGTGGCTGTAAGGTAAGTGAAGGCAAAGAGGGAAGTCATTAAGAGAAAGTTAAGGGGAAAAAAAAAAAAAAAAGATTTTTTTTTTAACATGGACTAAAGTATGAAGAATGGCCTTTGTGAACAATTCAGTCATTTATCATTATTTCACTGGCATTGTATGAATTATAAATTCCAGACTATAATGGAGCAATATCTCATCTCCTTTCCCCCTCAGTGGGCACTGGATGAATGGCCAGGTGAGCTGCACTTGGACCAGCAAAATTCTCCAAAACAGTCGCTGTTCACCTCAAACTGCTCTCCTGAATTTCTTTTCAGTAAGTGCATGTTGATCTTCTACCAATCTTTTCTGGATGTTAAAATTAATGAGAAGTTAGAAAGTAG
The DNA here is from genome assembly GCF_000699245.1 of Pterocles gutturalis. Classification (NCBI taxonomy): domain Eukaryota; kingdom Metazoa; phylum Chordata; class Aves; order Pterocliformes; family Pteroclidae; genus Pterocles; species Pterocles gutturalis. The sequence continues at coordinate 39,999 of NW_010141671.1, forward strand.
CTTTTATCTTTTTGAAGAAAGCTTCAAAAATGTTTTTTTTTTCTTTTCCTCTTTAAAAATAGAAAAGGTGAGGGACATGGAAACATAGAAAAGGAGAGTTGAAGCGAAGCAATATGGCTTTGCAATTTATCCAGGGGCTAAGAGGTAAGTGTGGACACAAGCTGTTATAGTAGCTCAGCTGATGGGTGGTAGCGTACTAAACTGGCATAACTCACCAATATTCTCTTGGGGTTTTTGGTACTTGCGTAGACATAAAAAGTTGCCTATAAAAATGGGTTAACAGCTATGATGTAAATGGGATTTGCTCCCTTCAAAGCTGGTATTTCACTTCAGAGAGCTCTGACTTTTGGAGTATTCTTCTTGTATCCCCAGAAGCAGAAGTGTCTACCCAAATGCACTTACAGGCTTAAAAAAATAAAAATATACCTGCTGCAACAGATTCAGGGAGCTCTGAAACCTGGTTTTAGAGGTAGACAGTGTGGTGTGTACTTAGTGGACTATCAGGATCTAACAGAAACTAACAGTAGCCATAAACACCAATGGATCAGCTTCCATCCATTTTGATTTCCAGTTACATTACACTTTGGCTGTATCACAGCCAGAATAAGAGGTCCTAAATAGAATAGCTATTATCTAGATAGTATTAATTCGGTGGAAATTTTTTTCAGTTTTCTTTGTTACATTTTTATTTCCATACCTCTTTGCTGCTCACACACATTTGCCCCCGTCTTCCATAGGTTTATTTCCATACCTCTTCGCTACTCACACACATTTGCCCCCGTCTTCCATAGCAGCTTATTGCCTGCTCCCAACTGACCTGCTGGGGAGATGGAGCCCTGAAGCATTTGGGGACAGAGGTCTCTGATGCAGTGTATGGGAAAAGGAACATCCTGTCTTAAGATGAAAATTCCTCAGTGTAGCATTAGGATTTGCTGTAGTATATTTTCCTCTGAGAAATACACTGAACCCGATTCTCAGTTATGTCATGCTTGTGCAGCAAGAAAAAGGTGGATAGAGAAGGAAAGCAAGCTAGGAGCCTTAACCCAGCTCTGTGATCCTTGAACCCCAGGGCTTTAAAGAAGCCTGACATCTGCATTTGAAGAGGTCATTGTACTCAACCTTTGTTTCTTAAGTACATTGTATTTACACAGAGCTCCTGAGCACATCCACACAGATGCTGATAAAAGGCTAGCAGCAAGTAAGAGATTATTTTGTTTGAATTTGAGGTTTTTCAATAAATATACCCGAAACTAAATCCTGTCCTTTCAAAAGGCAAAGGGTTAAAACTTTTTGTCAAGGTAAGGTTTGCCCAGAGCAATCTGCATTGAGGGCTCTCTGAAGCAAGAGAACATTGTTGACCCATACATCACTAACTTCTTTGTCTCCAAAAAATTCTGGCTGCTTGATAAACCTTTGTCCTTTCTCTTTGATTAGCTTTACTCTGGCTACAAATCCTATTTTGTTTTGTGCTGGGGTCTGGCCAAGGAAGTATTTCGATTAACCTGGAGCAGCTGGAGAGTAGCTGGCTCTTACTGTCAGGGGATTGCAGGCAGAGTATTCTGTAACGCTAATGGTTTTTTCTCTTGAAGTCCCCATCTAAAAATTAGGAGATCCATGTTCCTTCTGTGGTTATTTTGCTAGCCTCGAAGCTGGCAGAGTCGTGTGGGCAAGATGTCATTAGCTTAAATATGGCAGTCATTAGAATTTCCATCTAAAATCTCTTCTCCTCACAGTCTCCATGTCTGTCATAGAATCCCAGAATGGTTTGGGTTGGAAGGGACCTTAAAGCCCATCCAGTCCCACCCCCTGCCATGGGCAGGGACACCTCCCACCAGCCCAGGTTGCCCAAAGCCTCATCCAGCCTGGCCTTGAACCCCTCCAGGGATGGGGCATCCACAGCTTCTCTGGACACCCTGGGCCACTGCGTCACCCCCCGCACAGGAAAAAACTTCCTCCTAATATCCAGTCTAAATCTACCCTCTTTCACCTTAAAACCGTTACCCCTCGCCTTATCCCTGCACTTCCTGATCAAGAGCCCCCCCATCTCTCCCGCAGCCCCCTTTCAGCTCTGTCATCTTTGCTGTGAGCTTTAATTTATCCATTCACACAGTGGGAACATACTCCTGCTCCTTTTGTTACCCAATTGACATTAATTAAAGAATCTGTAACACCTCCTGTCTTGGGGGGCTTTGAGTTTGGTATCCTGATGTCAGGGGCCCTCGTAACTGAAGGGAACGGCAGTCAGCCGTGAGAGCAGCAATCTCCGTGCGGCGAGACTGGATGGCTGTGCTGCATGGGTGTGCAACACTCTCATCCACTTGGAGCCACCTGTGAGTCCCTGGACCTTCTGCATGTCTTCAGCCTAAAGGAGGAAAGAGAGCCTACTTTTACTCCCTTGATGCTTTCTGCTCAGTTACAGCATTTATTATAAGCCTTCCCGCCCCGAGGCTGTGGAGACTTGCTAAGTGCACTAGCCTCATTACTAGAGCACCACAGCAAAAAAAAAAAAAAAAAAAAATCTCTCCATCTCTGCCTTTTGCCCAGGGTCTGTGACATTCCTCCATATCTCACAGGTGTAAAATGAGTACCAAATATGCGTGGTGAATGTTAAAACCCCTTGTCCCCAAAGGCAAACTCTGTAGTGACTAATCCCTGGGAGACTCTGGGATTTTTAAAATTGGTATATTTTCTACTTTCTGTTATCTCTACTCCCTCTGAGCCTTTTGCAGCGTATTTACTGTCCCTTTACCCCTTTCCCTATGCTAGCTCCCCACTCTGCATAGCCGGTGCCCTCAGCCAGCAGCGCTTTATCTGCTTCCAATGTAGCGTGTCCTAGAAAGAATTATAGCATTGCCTTTCTCTCGACAGCTAGGTCATCTCTCAGTAACATACAATAAGCTGTACTTGGGCCAAAGGAAATGGGTTTAGCCTGGCGGGTAATTAATTTTCTCAGGGTTCAGTTTCCCACACTGAAATTGCTCTCCGTCTGATCAATTAGAAGAACATTTCACAAATGAAACTGATTATGAATCATGGGTTTCAGGTCGGTTGTGGAAAACCTGATACACGGCTCTTGGAGCAAAAAGCAGAGGGGAGCGTCAGCCCATTTATCCCAGCTGCTGCTGGGGAGTGAAAACAACACACACACCTTGCTCCTTCAAGGAGAAAAAGGTGCTGAGACTCAACCAGATCACAGCATAGTTCTGAAAATGGTCCTTCCTCAAATCTCCTGCTCAGTTGTCTCCCTGGACACTGAAGCTTATCCTCTGGCTGGGTGCTGTCCTGGGGACACCCTGCTGAGCACCGGCATCGCTTAACTCCAGCAGATCCTGTTTCCTTTTGCCTCCAGACATGCAAATATAAAATGAAAAGGAGTTTTAGGATGAGGAGCATCCTCAAGGCATCTTAATGGTTTTGAACAACGAAAGGAACATTCTCAGAAATTTGAGGTCTCTGTATCATAGTCAGCTTCTGCTTCCCATTTTTCTCTGCAGGTAATAGTCACAGAAATGACGGCAGCCTTTCCAGTTGCAATTTAGTTTCTGAGAGCATGACAACATTTCCATTTCAGCCAAGAGCAAGCATACAGGGTCCATCTCACGCAGTGGGAATAGACACCCCCTTAAGTAAGGAGAACACTCTCCATCCTTCCTGGTCTTCTGCTACAAATCCCCCCCGACACTGAGCAGGACTGTTAGTTGGCTCAGATGGAGTTCAGTGTAAAAAGAAGTGTTGCTGCTGTGTCTTTAAAGGAAATAAATAACTTCAAGTGTTCAAATGAAATTTTGCTGAGAACCCTTTTTTTCTACTGAAAAAGCCATGACACTAAACTTTACAGTCTTCTCAAGCCTTGAATAGTTTTTCATTTGTGTCAGATTAGCCAAGTTAAAATTCCCTCTCACGGACTCTGCATTTAGAGGTATTATACTAGAAGTGGCTTAATAACTTTCACTTTTTTAAAAAAGGGGAAAAAAAAAAAATAAAAGCATTTCTTGGCACCATTCAGAGTAAACAAAGAAATGAAATTTCCCAAAGCAGGACCTGCTAAAGGGGACACGCAGCTGGAGATGAGGACCAAGGCTGGGCCTTCCAGTGGAACAAGGCTGCCTATGAAAAATTCATCACCTAAAAATGCAGGCAGTGATCTCATCTGGTTTTATACACTAAACTGGGTCAAGCCCAGTCAGTGCCTGGGCAGGACACTCTTTAGAAAAAGTGTATTAATAAAAAGAAAATGGTTCTCAGAGGGTGGGAGTGTAGGATTTTATATAGTTCTTATATGTATATAATATTAATATTTTATATAGCTCCTTTTTCCTATGTCTCCCTAGTATAGACAGACCCCTTACAGAGGGAGAACGGTGCTTACACCAATGTCTTAATTTATAGATGAAATGTGTGATATATTTCCTATCTCGTGTACTGACCTTCATTCATGCTGGAGAAGTGCCTTTGGAAGGGAGCAAAGGGAGGCTTGTGATGCTTGACAGCTTCTGTAGGAGGAAACTCTACAACGTTGGGTCACACCTGGGACAGCTTTGTCACCAGCGTAGTTTATTCTTAATGAATGGAGTCTCATGGTGCCAGGGAAGTGGATGTGTTGATTGTGGCTTTTAGTACAAAATATAATGCTGTTGTATACCTTCAAACTGAGGAGCAAGCCCTAGAACATGAAAAAAGACAAACCTGGCTATTAGAGTGCTACAGGCGAGCGCAGGGAAAGGAGGGCTGCCGCTCCTGCGGTAACCCCTGCTGCCCAGGAAACACATACAGACACTGTTGAGGAATGTGTAAAGATGAAATTTCTTAACTGAACAATCAGACCTAAAATAGTGTTCTGGCTCCAGGCTTTTAGAGAAGATGCTTTTAAGATGCAAGGGAAAACTGATGTCCTGACCTCTTGTGGTCACTAAATACACAATGCCAGATTTTCCAAGCATATGATTATTTTCAGCTCACTGTCTCCTTCCTAAATTTTTATTTGTTTTACTGAATAATATTATCTCCAGCACTCCCTTCACAATTCAGGGCAGAAACTTATTCAGTGTTCCTAATCCTTTTGTAAATGGTATAACGCAACATAGTTGGATATCACCACCCCTGACAGATTCCAGAACCCACTGCAATACAGCGAGAGACAATGAGACAATATTAGCATGTGCTCTGTTGTTCTGCGTAGCTGTTTTCAAGCATTCCTTGGAAGCAGGACTGCCTTTTAGGGCATGTGAAATGATCCTTGAATGTAATTTGACAATCAAAGTTCAGAAGTAACAACAAGATCTTTTAGAATGAGAAGATACAGGCTAATGTAAGAATTTATTTTTATCGTTGCCTTGAAATGTTTCAGGACATATTCAGCAAAGAAACCATCCTTGAAGAGCTGACATAAGTAGTAGGGTGAAGTATCTTTTGCATGAGTGTTGGCAGTCTAAATTAGACAAGATTCAAGTTTCCAATATATCTTATGGTTACTGTCTGTGTCTAGTGAGTTTTGCTGTAAAGAAATGATGGGTTTTGAGCCAACCATCTGGCATGACCACATGGGAAACCAGACTTTGATTCACACCTCTGCAGGCTAGAGTCAGATGCTGAGAACATTGAGGACCTGACTGCAGGGCTTAAAAAATGTCATTCTTTTCACTCCATCTTTGCCTGGTGCTATTGGGCAACTACAGATAAAAATACAGTCAAGTATGATGACCATTGAAATTTTAGAAGAGGCTGAAAACTTTGAGACAGAATAGGTTATATTGCTGGAGGACAGTTAAAGATGGGCAGAGAGAAAAAAAATGAGATGTTAACGTGGTTGACCTATTGCCTTCTGGGCTGGCTTCTGGTTCTTTTGTAAAGTAGTCCCTAGTGTTAGGTATGGTTTTCTTGTTTCTGTAAAGCTGTAGGATTAACTTATTTGTCTGAAGACATAAGCTAGGGGAAACTGAATGCTGCTCATGTGGGTGATTATTTAGTAATGTTTTTTCTTGTAAAACCAAAAGCTTGATGTTATACTGTGGCCATGATAAAGTGCAGGCACAGCCTGAGCTTCCTTCCTCCTGCCCTGCTAATGCCCCCTCTCTCATGCCCATCAACACAACCTGTGACTCCTGTCTTGTACTCCCTGTGCCCTCAAATTCAGAGAGCGGATGGGATAATTCACAAGATGTCTGTTATTTCAGTAAGATACTTGTCTGAACGAGATTGCCGAATGACTTAGCTAATGCCGCTTGGGTTAAGAGGATGTTGATGGCTGCAAATCCAGTCCAGCAGTTTATAGGCTTCAAATAGGGGAAACGCGAGGCAGAGTGAAGCCACCACACTGGTTCCAACCAGCAAACACATTTCCCGCTGTGTACCGAGCAAAGTGAAGCCAATGGCATGTCACTTCTGGAAGGGGAGCTAAGAGAGAGAATGGCAGTAATGCAGCTTCGTGGCCATAAAGGTCCGTGCTGCTGCTGTGAGGTCATCATGGGATGAGGTGCAAATGTTGTAGATGAGGGCAGAAAAGACAGTTTCCTACCATAATGCATTATGCACAAACAGTAAACAGATACTTACCCTCTGAATGTTTTTATCTGAGATGGGGAACACAGCAAAAACAGTCTGCAAAACAGAAGCCTGCCTCTCTTTTCACAATCTGCACTCAACCAGCTTCAAAATAGCCACTTGGCAACAATTTTCTCAGAGGGAAAATGGTGCAGAGTGCAGAAAATAAGAGCACAGCTGTAAAAGAGGACGCAGAATGGAGCCAGTGTGTTGCTTTTTGTTCACTTTTGCTCCTGAAGTCAATTCAGGTTGGTTTGGCCACAAGCCAATCACGCTTTGGTAGTTACTTTGAGAACTGAACATTTTAAAAATGGCAAAGACTTGCAAGGTGGCGACTTGTCTGCAGGTCACTACTGCAGCTAGAAGAGGACTTTAACCACCATCTCCTCCTTCCCCGCTGGAGCCTGGATGCTGGCATTATTCCTAGGGAAGCACTGCACCTCCTCTCCAGGAGCCAACGTCTACTCTGTGCCCTGATGACTTGGAGATCCACTGCAACAACCATGCTCTGCTGAGGAAGTGAGGAAGACTTCAAATCTTTTTTGTTTTTCTCCAAACAAGAATTGGAAGGAAAACAAAATGCCCACAGGGACAAGGAACTGTTCTACCGATTCTGTTTCCATGTAGTATTTCAAGATACCCCTGGCATATTTACATTCTGATATCACTGAAGTATTTCTTCTGGTTAGAAGCTGAAGTGAGATATATGGACTGCTTGGTACTGATAAGAAGCATCAACTGAGGTAGGGACTGTCTCATGGGGTGATTTTATTAACCACAGATTCAATGGTGAAAGGGACACAGGGTAGAGGGGGGAAACATGAAAGAAACCCCTTTTAGTCGCCAGGACATTATAGTGATTTGGCATCTTCATCATCATGTGGCATGATGCAGGAACAAACAAGATGAGGTAGGGGTTACAGTTCATCCTAGCAAATCCCCACCAGCTTCTGTTCCTCACACAGTGGGGAGTGACTTCTGACCTGGTGATAATTCAAACAAGAATGGAATCATTTTGAGAATGGTTATCTCCTTTCCAATCTGTGGTCAGAAAATATCCCTGTGGCAACCATTGCAATTGCCTATGTGGAAAAGTAATGTTCAGAAAGTAATTTAATGTAATGGATTGTTTAGCTTTCTTTTAATTAAATGTAGCAGCTGGAAACAAGGAGAAGACAGCTTTGTATCACCAACCAGTTCTCTAATTGCAGGCATCCTCCATAGACCCTGCTTAGTGCACTACACTTTCAACCTAAGTTTAAAACCTCTTAATATTGCTTGAACATCCCAAAACTTTATATTTTTTTTTCACCTTTCATTAAATATTGTGGTGTTGTGTTTTGTTTTGGTTTTGCTATTTCTATCTCTCCCTAAAAGTCAAACTGCTGATGAGAAATCTGTGTCAAAGCAGCTCAACCAGCTCCAGAAATCATCTCTCGGAGGAGTCCAGTGGGCACACTAGGGAGGATAGTGCTAAAGTTCCTTGGGAAACTGTCCTTTTCAAACGACAAAATGAAGAGCTCCAACTGTTTATTCCTACCAAATGATTCCGGCTTTTTGAAGATGACTGAACACATTGATGGGCCTTTCAGCTGAGCCCCTTTCATGTGAGCACAAAAGACTGCTTGTAGATTGTATCGATACAATTGCGACTCAGACGGTCATCATTGGGGTTGTAATGTTGTCGGGCACATTGCTGGGAGTAACAGTGACTTCAAAGCAAGACCATTTAATGGCATTGTCTGCTCCATAATTTTGAAATGGAAAGCTCTGGCAAATGTACCAGCTGGGAGAACTGGGGTTTTCAGTGTAAAAGGGTCAAAATTCAGCTGGGTTACAAGGGCAGGAGAACCAGGATGTTACAAGTGCTCATTTTCCCTGTTGCTTACACAGTGAGTAGCCCAGAGTGACCAGCTCAGATGTGAGCATCCACATGGCAGATGTCTAAAGGCAGGTGACATAAATCCACCCTGTGCAAGCCAGCTTCCTCCACAATTGCCCAGTTTTACTGATTTCCTTTTTACCATTCACGCTCCCTTCCTTCCTTTCCATCTCATGAGGGTTTTGTGTGTACATGTAAAGGGAATAGCTTTTGAGAGATTTCCCTCTAAAAGCTTGGTACGAGGAGATCGCTGGAGGAAAGACGTATCCTCCTGGCTCACCCCTAAAACTGGGAAATTGCCCAGTGTCCAAGGCCATGGGCAAGAGGCCCAGGGGGTCAGGTTAGACCCTGGGACCAGTGTGCCCACGGCCACGGAGAACAGCTTGCACTCCTGTTCCTGTTTGCATCCCTGTGAATTTACTTCTGGCTGTGCACAAGGCTAAAGACAGGTTTGGAAGCAACATCTGTACTTGCTGGGAAGCTGGGCCAAGACACCTAGAGTCTGACAAACAATCATTTGTCTGGTGTGTAAATCTGTATCTCTTGCAAAGTGAAAAAAGCATCGAGGAAAAGACAGTGTTGAGTTGCAGATGTGTAAAAAAGGCTTTTAAGGTCTCTGGTGGGGTAGCTTGCAACTGCTAAATATACTCAAGAAGTACAGGCAGATCATTTCTGTCTGCAGTCTCACTACAGCACTTCGTATTTTTCCTCTTGAGAGGAGAAGGGAAGGCTGGCACCGGCAGGGGTAAGACTGGGAGAAGCAGTGGGTTTAGTCTGTTTGCTGTTCACTTCGCCATGTGCCTCATCAAGGCTTTTTCCAGTTCTCTTGTCTTGATCCTCAGGGAAAAAGAGTTAAGAGGGGGTGGGAGAAGATGTGGAAAAGGAAAAGTGAAGGTTTTTTGTGTGCGGAGAGGAGGATATTTTCACAGAATGGGTGATGGTGGCTAGGGAAATAGGGGAACAGGCAAGTAGTAAATGAGTTTGTGTTCCTGGCTGCTGAATAGCCCCAGGAGGTTCCCAGCAAGTCTGCCGCTTTTTTATTGGAGTTTTGTGCCGCAGTTATAAACCCTTTAAATGAGTCTAGATCATTAGGGAAGCTTGGCTGATCACTGATGAAAAAATATAACAATTAAAACAAAGGGCTGGAAGAGGGAAGCAGGGGGAGAGGGAGCTCAGGGTGAGCAATTTTAATACTTAATAACAAATACTAATAATGGTACTGAGTTGGGGACTAATTAAAAGTTTCTAAAAAGAGAGAGGAAGAGAGTGGAATTAATCTAGAGTGTTTTGTCTGGCAGCTTCCATGAGTGCCTCCATAACCCACCCTGGCCAGGAGCACGGGGCAAAATGCTGGGAGTTGAGCAAAGCTCTGGAGGTGGATGGATCTAAGCCATGATGAAGCACAGCTCAACAGAACGGTCTGGCTCCTCCTGGTGTTTTGGTGTCTGCCCCATACTATAGGACCACAAATGTTCATTCTCCCACATGGAGCAAAGGGGCTGGGGAGGGGCGGGGCAAAGAAAGGAGTTTGAAGGGTGGAGAGACCAAAGTTCTCTGAAAATGGGGTTACGCTGGGGGGAAGAGATCTGGATGGCAGTAGCATAGATCTGAAAACCATCCATGCAGTGCCTCCTGCATAGACAGCCTGGGTTGGAGTCAAGGAAAAAAGATCCAGGAAGGACTGACAAGTGCAAGTGACTCAGGGAGCCACTTGCCACATGGTTTTCCAGCGGCTGGAAGATCATCAAAGGAAGAATCACCATATATGTGCCTTCTTCCTCTGCTGCTCTTAGCTATCAGCTTATGTCAGGACAGGACAACAGGTTAGATGGATTTCCATTGCTGTTCTTGTTACAACTTGTCCTTCTATCAATGCTGTCTTTAGGTACACCTCTGATCCTACAGAGATAAATATTCCCAAAAGCAACAGTCCCACAGGTCTGCCTCCAGCCGTGTCCCGAGGGCTGGCGGTGGTGAAAGCTGAAATACCCAACTCTTGCATTTCCCTAACCAGTTCAGGCTGGAGCAAGCATTGGATAAGGTCACTTGTGAGCAATTTCAGCTAAACTGTTGTCAGGCACCACCACTGCCATCTTCCATGTTCCGTCCTTCTGGATAAAAATCCTGGCTGTGGGTGAACAGCAGCTTCAGACACAACTCTCCTTCCAGCACTGAGTTTATTTTACTTTCTCAGCTGTGCAGGCAACTCTAAGTTTTAATTATGGTTGCTTTTTTGCTGTTCTTTATCTTAATTAAGTCTGACTTGCTGACTATTTCAAGGGAGATTATGTCTGGGAAATGCCTTCCTGACCTGAGTTCTGAATTGTGGAGGGAGAGATATGAAAGCCATCATCACTGAGTGTCCCGGGCAGCTCCGTCCTTCAGGCAGCAGAAATGCAATGCAATAGGGACTGGATGTGCAGCGGGACTGGGGAAAAGCTCAGCTAAAATGGGACCATCCACCTGGAAAGAGCACAGAGCAAGAAAGCCAAGAGGCTGGGTACCTGGCAGGTAGGACAGATTTCCTCTGTATTATCCTATCTGCCATCTGACTTATTTTCCCTTTCTTCTGTAATGCAGCACCAAGTAAATTCAGACTTACAATGCAAACACCAGCAGAGTCCCCTGGGTCCCTAGATGTGCGCTCTGAAAAGCCGGCAGTAGTCACAGACAGCTTCGCCACAGCTCTCTGCTTTGCATTATTTCAGCCCCACGGAGGAAGAGCGAAGGTGCTCACGGGGGGCCTGTGTGTGGTTTGGCTTGAGAACTCTATCCTGGCTCCTGATATAGCCCTGAAGCGGCCAGCAGCAAGCTTTGCTGTTCTGCGCCAGTGCTGGATCTGTCTGTAAATACTTCTATTTCAGCAGCCTCTCTCCAACGTGACAGATTTGCTATGAGGAACCTGGCAGCAAAGATTTTTTTCTTCTCTCTCTCTCTGACAAATGTATAAAATGTATTAGCTTTTCATGTTCTAATTTATGATATAATAAACTCCTCTGTGCCCTGGCCTCTTTCAGGGACTGAAAGTGAAGCGTTCCACTTGCCTGCTTTGGTGAAACCCTCCCAAACTGTTGCTGGGAAGGAGGGATTGGAGAGAGGGGTGAGGCAAGGGGTGGAATGGGAAGGAGGAAAGGGGGTGTAGAAGAGTGAAGCTGCTGGGGCAGAAAGGGTAAGGGGGAGGCAGAGAAAATTTCTATCATCTGGTTTCCCATGTCAGTGGGAATGGTGTGCTTCCCTGTGGGATTTGCATGGCTTTGCTGTTGCCTTATTGCTCCTTGTACTGGTGGAGCTTCTCCAAGTGACCGAGCAGTGTCCATGTCTAGAACTTTGAGGGTAAGCTGACATAAATTGCAAGAGGGGAGTGGGTCTGGGCATCCTCATCCAGCTCAAAAGGAGGGGAACAAAGGAGTAGGATGTGAAAAGAAAAAATTATTAGGTTTCACTTGCAGTGAAAGATTTATTTGACAAGATCACTTAAGAAAAAAAAAAAGAAAATAAGAACTCAGTAGAGTGCAGAGGACCAGTGTCCGTCCTGAACCAGTGTTTGGGCACACAGTCGGCAGCATTGCGTGCTCTGTGTGTAACTGCAAGGCGGAAACCAAGGCTCCCATTCAGACCCACTCATTCTATAACCATGAGTCTGCTTTTCTTCCCAACCTTTTCCTTCTGTTTTGTTTGTAACTCCATCTGCAGAGACCTTCTGACAGGGTAGGGACCTTACCTTTATTCATCAGACTGCCAAGAACTTAAAAAACCCATTTGTGCTGTTAAGGAAATGGGCACTGTTGGGTTGCTTTGTTTGGTTTTCTTTGTTCTGAATAAATGATTGTCATATATGTATTTTTTTTCCAAGAAAAACATATTTTGTTCTGGTATTTTATTATTACTGCGGAGGAGAGAGGTTTATGTTTTCATGGACGGTGTGTATATATCCATGGTGTGCAGGTAGCTTTACACCACAGAAGGCTGCTGTATGGTGGACATCCGATGTCTTCATAACACTGAGAAATCACATAAAAAATGAGAGAAAATGAAGTCTTCCCAGGGAAAAAAACAAAACAGCACACCAAAATGGGAGAAAAAAGTTACTGAAGTTGGCTGACAATCAAAGTGAAGAACAATGGTCTACAAGGGCCCAGTTCTCAGCTTGATCCATTTCCAGATGTGTTCAAATGAAAGGATTAGAATAACCCAAATCCCCAGATCAACTGTTTTGAGTCTTAAAGCTAAATCTCAGACCTTTCTGAGTTCTTGAAACATATTATTGATCTTTGCTTATGTCAGTTCCCCATGGATTGAGATATTTGTGGATCCCTGGCACCGAGCTGTGGGTTCAAAGCTGAGCGCATCTTTCCACCTACTGGCTTGTCTCCTCAAGGCAAACCATGAGGTGTATAAACCAGCACCTGGAATTACAGGAGCAGTCTGTGAAAACATCTCTATTAGCAATGAAATTCTGAAGTTTTTTGAAACCCCAAAGTTTTTTGAAAACCCAGCTTGTGTGAGGAGCCTGTCCCATGCAAAACCCAAGCATGTTACTGTGGTGCAGAAGCAGAGCACAAATATCAAGACAAAGTCACAATCCTCATCTGCAAGGATAACCATCACCCTGCTCACTGCCCTTCCCCAGAGGACACAGCATTTTGTAACACTGCACAGGTACTTAAAATAATGCCCTGCTCTTTTTTTTTTTTTTTTTTTTTTTTTTGGTATACGAACAAACAACGTGGCAGAGTTATCATCACCAGACCTTCTGCAGAGAGGGGTGCAACCGGCAGTCCCCTGGGATGGGTTTGCTGGAGGATTAGCTCAGGTGAAGGACACAGAAAAGGTGTCTGTAATGCTATGGGATGGATTTGCTGCAGGATTTGCTCAGATGAGTGATATGTTCATATGTGTAGGGTCCTACTGATGGATTTGTTACAGGATCTGCCTGAAGATGAAGGTAGAGCCCATCAGACTATTTCTTACAAGAAGCTATCCACAACCCCAGGTACAACGATCTTGTTGGATTTTCTGGAGTAGGATGAGGGTGTATGTAAAACTATAAATAAAAACTTAAGGGCAATTAACGCTGTAGGATTTTTCAAGGAGAGAAACAGAGTCTCCCAGACCAACCCCACTGAGTGCATTATGCATTATTATCCCAGCACATGTTGTCAAACCAAGATGACTTGTTGCTTATGGAGTTTCTTGTGATCATCAAACCAGCTGAAAGTCTGGCCTGAGTAATTAAAATGCTAATTGGAAATTCACCATTCATCAGAGGAAATAGCAATGAGTTTCTTTCTGTCTTTCTTTCCTTCTTTTTTTTTTTTTTTCCCTCCAGCTTTTTCTCTCTAGTGGTGGCAGATGTTGGGGTTGTGAATTCATTGTCTGCCAGAGACTGAGTAAAATCCTCTTTCCAAACTAGTTTTCTGTATTTTTGTTGATTGTCTGCTTAAATTAACCTTCTCTAATGAGATGAAGATACGCAGAGTATGCGTGTAATTTACGGGCTGTGAAATTAGTTAGTACGGATATAATACATCCTGGTGGGTGACAGGGATTAGAGAGCTCGGAGAGTACCCAGGTAGAGGAGACGATGGCATGTATCTTTAATGCACGGTTCCAAATGCTGTGGAGGATTATCCTGTCTGGCTGTGTGCATACACACACACATGCACGTACAGGCTTTGCTCAGGACCATTAGAGACAAAGAGCTGGAGCTTGCCCTGTCCTCTGAGAAGGCGTTTACACCAGGAAAAAATGAGTCTAATGTGGATGTACTGCCACATAACCCAATTTATATGCAGCTTTCACTGTCGTGAGCAGAGAAGCAGCACAAATTTGGCTGGTGCACATGCCTCAATGCGTGTGTGCGCAGAGGACGAAGCTCACTCGCCATCGTCCAAATAAAATCAAAACATCTTTGGGATGAAGGATTCAAGGAAGACAGATCAGGTCCTCAAACAGCAGCCCTTGTGATGCCAGCCTCGCTCAGAGGTGTTGGGGGAAGGAGTCTGCATTTCTCCCACAAGAAGGGGTTTTGCGGGGAGGTTTCTCCCTCCGCAGGCTGGATTTGGCTGCGCGCGCCTGTCGCTGTCCTCTGCTGGAGAAATGAGACTCGTACGGATTGCCATAAACCCTTGCAGGCTTCTGAAAGGTGTCTGGGCAGAAAGGATTGTCTGAAATTTCTCAATTGACTAACGAAAGAGAATGGGGCTGAAATCCACCAGGAAAAGCAGATGACTTCTACTGAAAGGGTTCAAGCTTCAGGTTTGGATCTGTCCCCCTCCCCACCCCGCTCTCCCCCATGTCCCCAAGGCTCACACTTCAAATATTTGGCTCCAAATGTCAGACTGCAATTCTCTTGCTTGATAAGAAGATGATGTTTGAGTTATCTCTCGCTCCGGCACAGATCAATGTGCAAACAAACAAACAAAACCTCCTCTCGAGCTGCCACCCTGAGACCTCCCCAACACAAAACCACACGGTCCAGTGGGGACCACGGAGTGTCCGCATCGGTGTGTGTCCTCGCTCGGTTTGGAAACTGGGGAAGGGAAATCAGATAATTGCCTGGCTGCCAGCTTCCAATATTTTAGGGCTAATTTATGGTAATGGGTATTTGAAACACTCTCAGCCCTCCAGACATTATTACACACCTCCGCTTTCATAAAAAAAAAAAAAAAAGAAAAAAAAAACCAAACACTTTCTTTGTTTTCATGCAGAGCAGATAATCTGGATATTGTGTGTCAGATTCAATTTGAAGGCCATAAGAGAAAGACAAATAAAAACCTCCCTTCCTGCTACACCTGACAATTTTTTTTCCTGTGTTTGGGATATTGTGATAATGGATTTGTGCCTGTAGGACCCGCTGGGGGTTGAGAGCCCCTGAGTTTGTGTATATGCCAAACATGTTGCAGTTATAATGACGCGAGTCTCAAAGAAAATGAGGTGTGCTCAAGTTCTTTCTGACAATATCCGCTGCTTTAATAGAAGATATTATCACTGTTTGTGAATCTTGTCACATGTTAGGCTTCAAATCAGATGCGTTTATAGCTCTGTACTTTAAAAAGGTAGGAGGGCAGCACTATTAGTTTGGGGGGTTTTGTGTATTTTTTTAACATAGTTATTACAAGGAAAAAAATCCATTTACTTGGGTTTGAGTTCAGGTGGGTCCTGGATCAAAAGGTTAAAGTTATATCCTGAAATTTGGGAAGATTCCTATCATTCATATCTGTGTCTGTATTTATCAGCTCAAATGAAACAAAACACATAAAAAGGTGAACAAACAAATGCACAAACACCACCAAAGTCAGATCCCTGAGCCCCCTGCTGAATTTGGAATAAGTGCAGATCTCCGGACAAACGACTAATCCACTTTCTCATCCCCCCTAATTGTCATTGTTGTTGGATGCCCATCTAACACATGCCAATTGTTTGCTTTTTTATAAACATGGTCCTTGCCCAAAGGTAAACAAGACAGACAAAGCACAAGGCAAAGGATGGCTCCGCATCACAATTTCTCCAGCAGCGAAGGCAGTTTAAGAGGATCCTGCCCTTCTCTGGCCAGCTGTTCCTTTTTTCATCAGTGCAACCCTGTGTAGGAGCTCAAGTTTTAAAAGATTTATTGTTAAATGTGGTCCAGTGTCAGTACAGCCCTCAGGCAGTTGCCTCCATCTATCTGAAGCAGTAAATTGAGTTGCAATGTGGGAAAGCGCAGCCAGGGTGGGAAACTATGCTAAATTGGGTTGGCCCCTGAGAAATGAGGATGTGGTGGTGTGTGCTGAGCTGGTGCGGCGTTCATCGGCACTCGGCCGAGCCTGGCTGCATCAGGGAGGTTCTGGGAGACCAGGGTTTTCAGCTGGTGAAAAGATGGGTGGGATAATGGGGGGTGTGGTGTGGTGTGAAAATCAAAACATTGCTGGAAGGGTGGGACGTGTTAGGGGAACGGTGAGACAGTGATTTGAGAAGGAAAGAGGTGACTTTAGGAGTGTTGTAGTTTTAAACAAAACTGCTTGCTCACCCTCCCCACTCCTGGCGATGGGGGAGAGAATTAAAGGGGTAAAGGGAAAAGAGACTCGTGTTTTGAGATGAGAACAATTTAATAACTAAACTACAATAATATTGAAAATGATAATAGTAAT
>NW_010141671.1:56914-83330 GCF_000699245.1 Pterocles gutturalis
AGGCACAGCAGAGAAGCTGGAAAGTCCTCGACTGTCCTGGCAGCAGCTCTGCCCATCAGTGTGTGATCAGCTTCTCCTCAGCACAACCCCAAACAGCCTCACACCAGCTGTGGGAAGAGAGTTCACTCTGTCCCAGCTGAAGCCAGGACACGGAGGAACCCCAGGGATGCTCAGTACAGACAGGTGAGTGTGGAGCTGGGTTTAGGGTGCAGGTCATTATGGCAGAATGAGTCCCTTTTGCAGGCTGAAGGGAGGAAAGAGTTCTTGGTGCTTCTTGTAGCACTTGAAAGTGCTGAAAGAAAGAAGAAGACCACAGGGAAGCAACTGTGCCGACCACAGCTGACCGTGCCCCAGGAGCAGCCTCTCTGTCTGACCCTGGCACTCCAAAGCTGTTCTACAGGCTGGGGACCATGCTTAGAGAAGTCAGATGGGAGAAGGTTTCTTTTATCCTTGTGAACCAAGAACTGGAGGGCATCTGTGAGAGAGAAAAACATCCCAAGCAGGTGAAATGGGCTGCCACCAGCTCCTGCCATGTGAGAGAGAAATCCCTTCTTGCCGTCACCCTGTGGGGCTTATTTACTCCTGAATTGCAAATTGCCAGTAATCCTCTTTCCTTTTTGCTGCCTGCCCAGACACCACTTGTCTGGGACTGGGCTTCTGCTGTCTCCTGTTCCTCTGGAAGACACTGGCTCCTTCTCCCTGCTCCTCTCATCTGATGAGGATGCTGCTTTCCCCCACATAGTGTTACTCAAGTGCCACTATTCCTCATTCAGGAATCTCCAGCAAAAGTTGCAGGTAATTGCAAAACAACCTCATATAACCCACATCCATGGAGCACCTAGACAGTGGCTCTGAGCCTTCCCACTCTTGTTTTGTGGATTTTTTCCATCTTGCTCAGCTCTGATCATTTCTAGTCATAAGCAGGTTTGAGAGGGGTTGCCACCAATGTAGTCAATTAATTCTGTTTGCCACTGTGACTTTTGGGACCTGGCCTATGAGGAATGGGGTTTGCCAAGCTGTACATCATCCTTTCTGTTCTGCATTTTTAATATAAAGGCAAAGGGATACAGGTTCACTTCTTCAACATCATGAGTAACAAAGGAAATCCACTTTTTTTCAGTTACGATTTAATCCCCCCTCCCCCTTTTTTTTTTTTCTTTTTAAATCAGTCCAGGAGTTAATGCAGTTGCTTATCCTTTTTTTTTTTTTTTTTTTTAATAAGGCAGAAAAGAACTATCTACAGACCTCCTGCTAAGTCAGTTAGCTTTCATTCAAAGCCTTCACCCATGCCCAAAAATCTCGTAGGAGGTGGCAGAGGACTGATACTACTACTAAATAGTCATATTCCTCAGCTGGTGTAAACTAGCTCAGTTCTGACAATGTCAGAGTAATTGGTGTGAGATGTGAATCAGGTTGCATTCAGCCTGAGAATGCTATCAGTGAAAATGTTCTAGTAGGAGGTGAACATCAAAGAGGAAAAAGGAAATCAGAGGAAGGTGCAAAATAGAGTTACTTTACCCGTAACATCGGTGTTCATGTCCTGCAAAATTACTACAAGAAATAGCGTGATACTGAGCTGCACGAAGCAGGTCTTCTTGTCCCAGGGAAAATATCAAGATGAAAACTTGAAAGTCGTAAGTTTTTGCAAAGCTGCATCCTGGTTAGGGCAATGGAAACATTTCTGTGTAGTTTTCTTGGGTCCTATTCTTTCTGGTCATGTTGGTATTTTAGCTTAGTTTTAATTAGTGGAAACGCTGCAGGAAAACACATTTCAATTCAGGGGAAAAAAACCACCAAAAAAAACCTAAAAATGACTGCAACTTCTCTAAAAAAAAAAAAAAAAAAAAAAAGGTTTATTAAAACTGACCCTTTCCTGCAAACAGTTCTGATTTCAAAGAAATGGACTCTTCCAAAGAATAATAGGCTTATTGAAAAGTACCCAGGCAGCTCTTCTGCTGTCACTGACCCGTGTTGTCAGCGCACCTCTGTTTTCAAGGCAGTGCACCTTTTCTGAAGATCGCTGCTGTCTGTAGAGACAAGTACCCTCTCTGGGCTCAGCCCAACACCAACCTTGAGAGTCAATGCACGCATTGTGTGGGTCCCCTTTCACAAAGACCTGCCTCTATTCTCGCCTTGTTCTTTCATTCTCCCAGTGCAATGTAAAGGTCACTCTTCATGAAAGTAGGTATTTGCTCTTTGTGTTCGGGAGGGGGGGGGGGGGAAAAGCATAACCCTTGCATATTACGAAGGGTTTAGGAGGCATTAATGGACTCTCTCTGTAAAGTTTTTTGAGCATGAATTCCTCCTTTTTTACTGTCAAAACATGGTCAGAAGTGTTCACCCCTCCCTGCAGGTGGGGACAGCACCGAGGGGTTTTTTTTTTCTGGCAACGGTCCTGCTGCTCTTACACAGTCGCTGTGCCTGGGGCTGGGGTTTCTGCTGGAAAGCTACAGCATCTACTGCTTTCTGCTTGCACTAAAGGGTTTATAGATGGTGCTTTCCTTGGTCTCCCACTGAATTCCCTCTTGATCCCACCGAGTTCAGGTTGTATTATATACCTATTGTAAATCAGGTAACAGCTGATCAATAGACACTCGTCCTGAAGATGAATGACCCTGTATCAGACACAGGGCCTTTGTGGAGGGGAAGTTAAAAGCTGAAGTTGGGGCATAAAATGAAGTAACGTAAATAAGGATGGCCATTTTGGGTTGGCAGTTTATGGCGTTGCTGGTTACCGTTGAGTCCTGCTTTGTGGACAAACTGTAAGGTGGTTCACACGGACCACACAAGGGCAGAGATAATGGGTGTGGGAGGAGGGGGTAAAGTACCTGGAAGACATGATTGTACAGATGGAGAAAACGGAAAGCTGCATGACCGGAGCCTGGGACTTGGGTCTAGCTTAGCCTGGAATACACATTGGGTGGGGAGGTCTCTGCACAAGCTGAGCTGGGAGCTGCAGTACCAATCATCTTTGGTAGTAGGGGTTAACTATTTGAAATTCTCTACCAGTTGAACGACAGGACTCACCCTGTTAGCAGTTACAGCAGGATCTCAATTTCTGTGTGGGTCAGCCACTTCAGAGGAATATTTTCAAGAACTTGCTTGTCAATGCAGGAAATTATGAATACAGTAGACTAAGTTTCCACCCAGTCTGATCAGTCTTCAGTTTAAATAATAACATTTCATCTTATTTAATGAACTGTCAGCTATCTCCTGAGGAAGACATTTTAATGAGTGGAGAATCATGTCCAATGCTTATTTATCTAAGTCAGGAGCATAGATCTGATAACGATTTATTTTCATCTATGTGTCTGATTCGTGTATCTGTCAGGTCACTTCCTGATCCGTGCCAAAGTAATTTGCATAAGAAAGGAGGAACATGGAATGGTCACTGAGTTTCATTCTTCACAGCTGAGGGAACTTCAGCTTCTCACCAAAGTAGACTGAATGTCAGCTCAGAGTGTCCTTAAAGGAAGGAGAAAGTGGAGGAGCTGAAAAGGAAAGAAAGGGAGGAAAGACCAAGGCCAGTGCGCCAGCTCAAGTTAGTTGGGAAGGACTGATATGGACTATACGGTGCAAATGTTTCAGTCTCAAAAGTTAGTTCATCAGTTATCTAGGTCCCCATGCTGGCTAACGAACAAGTGAAAGTTCAGAGAGAAAAGAGAATTTTTGTGACTTGTGTACCTGAAATCCAGTGGCCAAATCATATAATGTAGAGGAAAAAGCTATTAGGTAAAAGTCGGGGAGGTGGAACTGGAAAGATAGAGGCTTCAGTGTAGTTGATAACATAAAACCAGGCTTCTGGCATGCACTTAGATCAAGGGAGAAATGCTCAAGCTGCCTAACTTCAGATATTAATAAAAAGTCTAATTAAAACAATTAGTCTCCCCTGGAACCATGCACAGGCAGTGCAAGTCAATGTTTCTCTCCATTGCCGACAAAGGGAGCCAGGACAGACCAGCTTCTGACTAAGGGAGAAAAATTAGTGTGTACGTGCTGGTGGAGGAATATCACTACTGCCTCAGAGAGTGACTGAGCCCAGATGGAGCACGGGAGTGATCTTCAGCAAACCTCAGCTATAGTCTGGAAGAGCAGAAAGGTTTCTCTACAAGTGCTGTTCATATGCAGCCTAAACTGTGTTAATATGTTGGGGGAGAGGCACAAGAGGTCTTCCTGTATGAAGCCTATCTCCTGAAGCCTCTATGAAAATGTTAGAATAACTTTTAAAAGTGCAATTTTCCAACAGCTTCTGTCATGTGTGGCACTTCTTGTAACTCTTTTTCCATTAACTTGGAATTTCTTCTACCATTAAAGTGTCCTCCATCCACCTATCCATCCATGAATCTCTGTCCTTGGATTTTTACCAGACCTGGCTGGGCAAAACTGCAGGTCTGGATTCAGCAGCCTGCTCTGAATTTTGATGTTCACTTTACTCTGAGCAGGAGGATGGATTGAATGAGATCCTGAGGTCTCTTCTGAACTGGATGATTCTGTGACTGCAGTTTTTATAAGGTGATACCCAAAACTCACTGGAAGTGAGCTATGTCAGTTGATGTCTGTCTTTTCTTGCTTTCTTCTGAGGGCAGGAAATTATTGCCTCAAATTCTCCCGCATTCTAATCCCCAAATCCCTTTACTAAGGAATTGCTTCTTTACCTCTCCTTTTTTTTCTTATTTTTTTTCTTTTATTTTTTCTTTTTATTTTTTTTCTTTTTGGTTAACGTGTTGCAGGAACTTTCTGGACAATTTTCTCTATTCTTTACTTACCAGATGTTTGCATAGTTGAGAAAGATTCAATATGGGCAAACAGAGGATTGTAACTAGTAATAAGTACATTTGCTGTCTCAAAAGCTTTAATTTTCGAAAGTTGAGAAAAATTACAAGCAAAATTGATTAGAAGAGAAACTGCAGGAAGAGAAAATGCTCATTGCAAATTGGGGATTCTGTAAGAGTTTATTAGCCAAAACCCAAACCACCACAATTTCATATGAAATAAGAAGACAACTTTGGCTGGAATCCAAGCCTTGATCTGTTACAAATGAAGAGAGCAGTGGGAAATCTGTATCCATACATAAGAATTACGTATGAAAATTCAAAATGGGAAATGGGAAACTTCAAACAAAACCCTTTGAAGAATCAGCTGAACTTCATTTAGGTCTGATGACTTTAATTTCTAATGAACCTCACAGCATGGTAAATAATTGTTTGACCATTACATAATCATATTTTTTTTTAAAGTCTTGAAGGTTGTTGTTATGTAGTAGGCAGTATGTTATCAATCTTAGGCAAAATAATGGGACCATTGATGTCAATTGACAAAGAATCAAAGAGTAGAAGGAAAACCAAGGTTTGTCAACATGATTTTGTAGAAAAAGAACTTTTAAAACAGAATTACTTTTATACTTGGAGACTGTGGTTTTGGTTGATAAAAGTGTGGATGAACATAATGGATTGACTTCTGTTCAAGTGATTCCCAGCCCTTTGGCACTTTTTGGTGCCAATTTTGTTATAGATTATGAGCACGTAGAGATCTGAAACTGAGGAACTGCTGGTCTTAAAGACACCGGCTAACCTGGAAGAAGAAACAAACAAACAAACAAAAAACCCAGCAAGAATATTTCTAAGTGTTTACACAGAGATCAGTACCAGAATTGCTCCTTTTTCCATATTTTTCATTAAATATTTCTATAGTATTACAAAATCCCCAACTAGGGAAGGAAAGGTGACGTGGAAACTACTGGCGTTCTTTACAGGGACCTGCATGGGCAGAGGTTCTAGATACTGAAAGGCTCCTCAGTCTGAGAAAGACATAAGGAGACTAAATGGCTGGAGCTGAAGGCAGCAAATTCAGTTTAAGAACTAGGAGATTTCCTTTTTTTTAGTTACTTATTCATTGATTTGCTTGTTTAAATAGTGAGGGTGATTAGAGCAAACTATTACGGGAAGATGTAGGATCTTGATCACGTTGTGGTGGTGATGGGGGAAGTTTGCAAAGGCCAAAAGTTAATCACCATAGCCTCCTCTGCTAGTCGATGACGGGAAACAGACTCCTCCAGCTCACACAAGCTGAATACCTGCTTTTAATAATCATGTGGAGAGATCGCTTTTCCTCTCCATTGAGGATAAGGGGAACTTCACTCCGCTGAGTGTTAGCTGGGGGGTCCTGTCCACCCCCTTTCTCCAGAGCCCGGCAGATGATCGTGGTGCAGTGTCAGGGGAAGGTGATGCCCTCTCTTGAGGTTTTCTGGGTTAGAGAAGAAAATCCCAGGGAATGGGCTTGTCAATAGAGCTCCTCCCAGGGGACCTGCTGGAAATGGCAGAGAAAAAGGTAACGGGATGAAGAGAGAGGAAACATATAGCTGCTAAAAATTGAAAAGACCAGAAATAAATCTAACTTCCCCTGAGACTAATCTGAGGGTGGAATTGTGTATTCCATGCTGCTACCAGGACAGGCTTGAGGGGGTCATTCCTTCCTTTGTACTTAGGTCTAAGACAGCACCGTTTGGGTAGAGAAAGAAACAGAAAGAAGGAAGCTTCTCTTCCCTCTCAGCCCTAAAAAGCTTGCATCCAGCACAAGACAGAGTTGGAAAAATTGTGTCCATCCTGTGCCTGCTGCGTCTTTGGGGCAAGCGCTAATGACTGGCTGATGGGAGTGTGCCTGTCTCCTCGTTCTCTGGCTACACTCGCTGCCTTCCCCACCAAATGGCATTAATCATGTCAGCTCCCCTTTCTACAAGAGTGGCTGGTTTAATGGGAAACTTCATCCAGCATCAATATCCCGAGGGGAGGAGGAAATGAAGAGAAGAGGAGAGCGTGGAGCAGCGAGGTAGCTAATGGCAAAAGCAGTCGCTGTCTGTTCCAGTGGGGATTTGATAGGGACAAGATGGGGAGCAGGGACTGGATTTACTTTGAAAGCCCACAGGCGGTAGGAATGTCAGTTGGATGTGCACCGCGGGAGCTGGGAGAGGTCTCTGGGGAGCAGAGAGGATGTTGTGGCAAGGCTGAGATCCAGAGGTACCTGCCAGGGAAGGCGGAGGGAAAGCTGGAGCCACAGATAAAGCATTTGAGCCTGAAGCATAGGCTGGAGAGAGACTGAGAAAGAGGCACATTGAGTGAAAGCTGCTATGGGGGTGCAGTGCTCCTGGAAGGGGGTCAGGTCCGGGGTGTGTGGGAGAGGGAACGGCTCTTCTCAGAGGCAGTGGTCATTGTGGTGTTCCCTTCATGTGTTTTCTAGAACTCCCCAGGATTTTCCAGGCTTTGTGGCAAGGAATCATTCCCACCCAGAGCCACAGGGCTGCACCATCCGCTGCTCCTGCCTCCCCTCTGCGGTGCGTTGGGGTGATGGGGCATCTCCATGGTCTGGAATGACCTCCCAGCAAGCAGATGGAGGTGGGATGTTCTCGTGCGTTTCTGTGTCTATGAGTGTGCAGGTTGCTCTGGAGTGTGAGGGAGGGTGGTTTAGCCCAGGGTTCACCATCATCTTGGCTGGCTTCTTCTCACGCTTCCTTCCCCCTTCCTCCCCCTCTTTCTCCCTCCTGGCTGTTTTTCTGTCTGTTCCCATGCTCCTTTGACGGCTTGTTATTAGAAACATCACTGCATATTAGCTGAAATTAAGTTAAACGCTGCCTTGTAAACCACTATGTGACTGGCAGGTTTCTCAATGTACCTGAGCATCTGGGATCCATCCTGTCACCCTGGCTTCCATAGTGCCATCACATTCTACCTTGTATTTGAGCTTCTCCACCAGTTTTTTGTTTTTTGTTTTTTTTTTTTTTTTTTTTCCCCACTAATTTCCCAGCTGAGATGAACAACACATTTACTACCACATTTACTAGTATATACAGAGAATGAGCTCCCTGGAGTCTTCTCCCTGGGATGTTTTCTCTGCAACCAGAAGCCCATGATGACGGGTGGTACTATGAAGGCGATCATCTTAGCCCATAAAAATCCTCTCCTTTTGAGAAATCCAGCCCCAAAGACCTGGCATCACACAGTAGAGGGAAATGAGGGTGACAAAACATAACACAGGCAGTATGGGAAAACCTTCCATGTATGTGGTGAACTGATCCTGTGGAATTTATTGTCACAAGATATTACTGCAATGAATAATTTAGGAGAAATCAAAGAGTTTGCAACCTCATTGAGGGCTATGTCCAGACAAAACATGATACAGGTTGAAATTTATAATGACTAAATCTCTACAACATAATCTAATTATCAGGCAGGGTTAGGCAAAAATGACCTCCCATGGGAAGAAATGCACAATTAAATGTGTTAGATCTGAGCTGATGAGCAGGTATGTTAAACCCTCTTCTGAATCACCCAGTACTGAATTTTTTATCAGAATTGCAGTAGCAGATCAGACAACCTTTTTGCTTCTCTGCTTGCCATTATCCTGTGATCTTCTGAGATAAAATATTTTATTCCCTTTCACATGGACATTTTTGCAAACAATATCTCGGATATCTGATTTCACACTCTCTTGTGAAAATATAGCCTCAAACAGGCTCTCTGTCTAGCTGTTTCTAGGTAGCTGATCAACCTGGTATATCATTCCTTGGTTGAATCTTGAGTTCCAAGAAATTTATTTCCCCAGTATAAATTTCATGAGCACCATTTGTTGTGGTTTGACATACACAGAGCTCCACTTGGAGGTGGAAAAAAAAATCCTATTGACTTCAGGTAGAAGATTTTTTTTTTTTCCTTTTTTTTCTAAAGTTCTCACCCAAATGGGTTTGGAAGCAAGAAGTCTCTCAAACTCATCTGGGACAAGGTGATGTTCCATGCATGGTTTGAGGATGGATGACATGCTGGATGTGCAAGTGGAAGACACCACTCCCTTACACTGTCCCATTGTAACCAGGTTGCTTGGCACTGGGACCGCGGTCAGTTTATGCAACTGTGACACAAGCCTTGCATCTGGTGACCCAACTGTGCCAGCCTGTGGTTGACGAATAGTGTTTGTTCCCTAGCTGCATGTTTTCTTTGTTTTGAGATTATTCTCACCTCTACTGCCATGGAGAGGTTGCTTGGTGTAAAGAAGTGTCCCTGATCTCCCTTTCTCTGTCACTCCATCCCCACAAACACTAAGTCCTTGCTAATGTTGATGTTTTTTGCTAAAAGGGTGTTTTTCAACCTGTTTCCTGCTTGTGACTTGTGACATGTGCCAACTAGAGCATGACAACAGAGAAAAAGTCCTCCTGTCATGCAGCCTTACAGCAACTGTGAGCATCGTGACCCGAGGTTTGGGAGTCGCTTGTCTCAGGTATCAAACACATGGCACACATACCAGCCATCCTCCTCTCCTGGGGATTAGGGGTACATCCCATCCTGCCTGCATGTCAGTGCAGAGTCTGCCTTTGGTTTGCTGTTCATATGATGCTGCTCTCACAGAAGCCACATTCAGAAGCCACCAAAAATGCCCTGTCCATTAAGAAAAAAACCTCATTTTCCCAGGGACGTTTTCCATGACAGTGGGCTCAGTGCATTAACGTTACTTTCCTCTTCTGTGCCTCTGTACGATTACGATCGAAGCAGAGATCTGCACCGGAATGACAATGTGTTGACTAAAGCAGCAGGGAAATGTGCTCTGTAGGAGATATCGCCCATGTTTGCAATCAGCGTCGGAGCCAGGGGGCCTGGGGCTGACCCTCCGCCTGCTCCCGTGTGCTCGGAGCGTTTTCACAAACGCCGCTGATTGCAAACTCTGGCTGTTCTCTCCGGCGACAGAGGGCCCAGGTGTTGTTTTATTTTTAGGTGTATTCTGGAGTCCGCTGCAGGCTGTGAACTGGCGTCAGCAGAAGGATTGAAAAGCAATGAAGTGCTGCTCTTCACTTATAGATGTCATTTTCCTCCGCATAACCTCCCTTTCAAGGATGCTGGCCAGCGAGATCCTGGCTGGTCGGTACGTGCAGCGCTGCAGCTCTGGTGTGCGGTAGGAAGAGGGAAGCATTCAACCGTCCGTACAGCATCGCTCGTCTCCCTGTTTCACAAGAGACCCTCATTGCTTCGATGGGTGGCCACAGGAAAAGGGGGATCCCCACAGTCGCTTTCCATACTTTCCTCCCAAATTATTTCCCCCTCAAGACCTGTTCCTCCCCTCCGATGCTTGGGCTTGCATGGGTAGAGTGCATGGGGATGGGATGCGAGAAAAGGGATGGAGAAGCTGTGAACAGGGGCCATGGGTCCTTAGGTGGGGCTGGCTCCCCTCCAGCAGCCCCGTCCCAGCGTCTGTTCCCACTCTGACCCTGCAGATATTCAACAGATCTAAGGACAGGCGTGACTGAAACACAGGGTCCCCAAGCTGGAGAGAGGCAAGAAGGATGCACTGCAAAAAACAGAGGTGCAGAGCCTGCTCTGAGTCTCCCCCTCAAATATACAAGGCGTGACTGTCTGCCCCTGCACTGGAGAGGTCAGCGAAGCAACGCTGAACCTGTCAGGATTGCTAAAAGTCACGCGCGGCTTTGGGAGCCACGGAGTGGATGTGACCCTTTCCGATTTAATTTCCCAGCAGAGCCAGCTCTAGGTGTGAGCAAAGCAGGCGCAGCCTGTGACAGCAGCCTGCTCGCAGCAAAAAAATGTCTGTGGCCCTGCTGAGCACCTCAGCGGTGCCGGAGCCAGGCTGGGGAGGGGGCATTTGGGCAGGAGAGACTGCAATAATCACATGGGGAAAAAAATGCTGAGTCCTTACGTGCAGTGCTCCTCACTCCCACCTTGCCCTGCTTATCTTCTGTGCAGCAAAAATCCTCTGTCTGGCCTTTTCTAATTTTGATCTCGGGTGTGCTTATTGAGTCCTAAAAAACTTTTTGGCACTGGCTTTACTCCTAATATATTCTGCAAGAGCTGCATGAGTGCTAGTAGGATTTTTAGGCTAATTATCAGAGGCGCATGTAGATACACTCCATGTCTCAGAATGGTGTTATTAATAGCTCTGAGTGATGACAACACAAAATGCTGCTGACTCTAAGAAACAGTAGGGGATAGAGCAAATCCCAACTTGTGCATAACCTCAGAAAAATGCCACGAGACAGTCCTGGGGAACAGCATTCTCAAAGCATTTTACGTTGGAGCTCAGTGGCATCCTCCTTATTGCAGGTAGGGAAACTGAGGCACGAAGAGCTAAGAGCAGCCTGCCAAAGCTGGCTCAGCCTCCCACCAGCAAAGCTGAGGGTCCAAGTGCTGTCTCCTGAAGCCTTGTGCACTGAGCTGCTGACCAGGCTGCCACAGCAACTTGTCCCTGCTGCTGGCTGGGCAGGGAGCTGAAGGATCACCAGGATAACAACCTGTTGTAAACACTTAAGCTGATGGTTCTGGAGTAGAGAGGAGCATGTCAAGACATAAATGATTGTGGGGTTTTATAGAATACACAGTCACTTTTTTTTCTGAAAGCTGGGATATCTGCACTTGTCTGTGGTCATCATACAGAGTATCTGTATGAATGGTCCTGAACACCTCCCTTCAGGTTTTTTTTGGTGGCTTGCCACAGAGGGAACTTTTCCCACATCTGCTATGTGAAAGACAGTTTTCCAGTTCTGCAACTGTTATGTTTTGGGTTTTTTCTTTCAGGTAAAGGTCCCCAGTATCCTGTCTGATCTATGTCAGCCAAGCAGACTTCTCAGCAAGTAATTACAAAAGTTGCAGGACCCCAAACGAACGCCAGGGCACTCTCCTGGGCTTTCAAAGGGAGGCAACCTTGTTTCACCAGGCTGCCTCCCTGGATACAAACACATTTCCATCTCCTTTTACGGGGGTTAATTTCTTTCCACTGCTTCCTAGTACCTGATGACTTCAGACCAGGAGAGGTTCAGAGGAGTCATTCAGATGGAAAGTGGGGACATCTGTGTAGATGGGATGTCTTCAGACCCTGGAGGTGGCTGTCAGCAGAGCTGCAGTTGTGTTAGACCTTCGCAAGGGCTGATAGGATGTACAGGGCAAGATAAAGGAATGAGTGAAGATGTTGGGGAGCAAGGTAAAGAAAAGGATGGGTTCAGGGCTGTGAAGAGGGGATTGACACAATTTTCTGTAGTACTGTCTTGCTGGATCCTGTCACATTCACCTCTTCTCTACAACCTCCATTCTCAACAGTATTATTTTAAGATTTAGGGCTCTGTCACTCTTGGTATTATTTTTAATGACCAAGTGGATCAGCTTTCATGATAGTGACAATTTTTATGTTTCAGTCCACCTCCAAGGTCAATTGACTTTCAGTGTTTTCCAAACAAATCACTTTGATTATTTAAAACGTGCTCTAATGAAGTCATTTTGTGAAGAGGTTCAAAAATTTGGCGTATCTTCAGGAATCAAATTTTCTTTGAAAGAAAATTGCAAGAGCTCTCTTAGAAATAGAAATGATGACTCTTATCCAAACCTAATTCTACCTGTGCATGAAAAAAAAAAAAAAAAAAGAAAAAAAAAGAAAAGAAAAATAGTGGAATGATTAAAAAAAAAATAACTTTATTCATGAAGGTCAATGCAAAATATTTACCAAATGAGATTGAGGAGGACTGGAAAGAAACCTTGGAAGAAATGCTATAAATATTTGAAGGCAAGTAGCAACAGCCACAACAGTAGCAGCGTGTTGCCTATGAAAGTCTCATCCATTGAACACAATCCAAAAAGAAAGGGGGTAATAAGGGAGTGTGGGAACAAACATAGAAATAAAAGTTGAAGCCTGCAAATATTTAAAGTTAGATGATGTTACTAGTTACAAAAAATGTGGAAAGTATATATAAAATATTAGAAAGGAATGTGAAAAAACAATGTAAAGACCTGATGCTGGCTGTGAAAAAGCTCATGCTGATGCCAGAAGCAGCAGAGCAAGTGGAGATGCGACCCACGGGCGTTAGAGGGAAGGGACACCTGGATCATGCCTGTAAACCCTCTAGTTAAACAAGAAAGGCAACAGCTTACTGAAGAGAGAACTACAATGGAGAAAATCCCTGTCAAACAAAGAACAAGGTGGTGATTGCTGTGAGAGGAGAGAATATCTAAACACAAAGCCTCAAATACTCAAAGTGGGCAGAGAAATCCCCGAGTGAAAACCAAAACCACTCAATAAAAAAGCTGTAAACCACAGCAATTGTCAGTGTTTGCAAACAGCCCTTGAGTGAAAATTAGGGGATCTGCAAGGATGAAATCAAATCAGCTCTTGGAGGAAAGTCCAAACTTTTAGGAATGAACTGATTATTAGTCTGCCCACAGGGATTCAGTAAAGGGAATATTATTTGTTCCAGGGGGCAGAGGGAGCTAATAGCGAAGGAAAAAGGGAGACAGTTCTGGTTCCTGGCCTCACCCTGACACCAACCTGTATTTTTCTGCCTTGAACTTCCTAATTGTCCTGAAGCTTCTCAGTTGTTTGCAGCCTCAGCTCCCAGGTGGAGCCAATTAGGAGATGACAGGAGGGGATAGGTTGGGAGAAGTTTGTACACAAGTGGTTCAGGGCTTGCAGGGGGCTTTGTGAGGAGTAAAGAGCCTGCCTGCTCCTGCTGGTCTGCTATGACTTTACAGGGAGGACTGGGACCCTTGGGCTTTCCAGGCTGAAGACACAGCAGGTGAGTAACCTATGAAATTTGGAAGGATTTAAGAGTATGGAAGTGCTTGTTTCAAGTAGTGTTGTCCCGGATGTCAGAGGAAGCTTTAAAATGGAGTATGGTAAAGTAAAAATGTGGGGTATGGTAACTTCTTTGTGCTCTCTTTTCCTGTCCTGAGGCTCCCCACTAAGTGATGACTTTGTATAATTAAAATGAACAAAGTAAATGGCAGCAATCCATCTTCACAATCACAGCGTTTTCTCCTTTGTTGAAGTGCTTTGTTCATCTCAAATTGGTTTAAAAAAAAAAAAGTAAATGTAAAAAAATAAATAATAAAAAATGCAGAAATAGAAGTTGAATGGGTGCCTGCAGGGGCTGTATTTTTAGCAGCTCATCAGTTTGCAGAGAAGCTCAGAGGTTGCAGATTCTAATTGCCAACCTGGAATGTGGAAAGCAGGACAAAAAAAAATTGTGGGGAGAGCAGGGTTTCAAAGCAGGGGAGGAAGAGATAATTGGCACCTTTGTTAGTTACAAAATGTGGCGGGACACCGTGTGGTGAGGCCATCTGGCTGGTGTTGGTGGCACAAGGACCTGGTGAAAGGCTCTGGTGGAATTTATCTGCGGGAGGGGTTTTGCCTCCTCCCTGGCTGGAGCTGTGAGTGTTTGTGTGTCCCCTCTGGAGAAGCTGGATTGGGATATTTGCAGATGGGGCATGTCAGATCCTGCTGAGATCCTGGCTGGGAGAAAGAAGTGAGTAGGTAGAAAATGACAAAACAGATTTAACAAGAAGGTGTAACAGAGGGTGATCTCTGAGCACAGATCCAGGAGCCAGGTCTCTCAAAACAAATGAGGTACAAGCTCTCTACAGACTCAAAACGTAGACTGGGTTAAGTTTGGGACTAGACCTATGCCCAGGAAAGTCCATATGCAGAAGGTTGCTGTGAGAGGGGGTGGCTGACCTCCTTTGCTGGTGTCCTTTCAGAGCAGAACCAGGAGTCCAATGTGACAAAGAGCCTTGGCCAGGAGAGAGGAAGAGATGTTTAGTCTATCCTTGTGCCCTCTGAAATGCATGTGGTTGCCATCCTCCCTCATTCTGTTCCACACCTCCAAATTTGGTTTTTGTGCTTTACAGCTCCTTGTCTCGAAATGGATGTCCTAGAATTGCTGACTGTGTACTGACAGCTCAGCTGATGGCTTGTGGGATGCTTGAGTCGGTGGGGTTGGAGTAAGGGAGAGGGTGTCTTGGGTTTTGCTTGGTGTTCTGGCAGGTTTTTGGCTTGCTTTCCTGATAGACTATTTTCATCTCTCCTGTCCTACTTCCTTCCACACAGACCTCATTTTCCCCCAGGGGCTATAACTAAACTCACTCTTGTCTATAATCCCGACTGGTTCATCAGCTCTTTGGAGCATTTCCAGGCATACAGAAAAAGATGATCACATGGGCAGACCATCTGAAGCTATGTACATAAAAAACAAGCTATGTACAGACCAGACCATGCTAAATGGGTCTTACTGCGGCTGCAGTTTATTGTTGTCTGGACTTTGTGAGCAACCTTGTTACAGGCAGACAAATAACATTATGAAATACATCTTCCTCTGCATGAAAGACCCAATCCTAACACAAACAAAGCAAGAGATCTGGCAGAAAAGGCATTGCAGGTAACTGCTAATTTGCTGAGGTAATGGGTTATGGGGATAGAAGTAGTACAGATAAGTAGATTTAAAAATAAATGGGTAAAAACATATGTAAGCAGTGCTGCAAGGACAGGACTGGAGGGTAAAATGGAGAAAAGCATGGCCATGGCTGATTGCAAATCATATCTGATTTACAGAACGAACGCTGAGTGGAGCTGGTAAGGTCATCCTTCCATATGTATGAGCTTGCTAATATCCTTCCTGTCTGGTTACCCCCCAACTGGATGCTTCAGAGCTAACTTTCCCTTAAAACCTTAGGTTGCAGTACAAAAGGAGGGACTTCAGAGGCAGCTTGCACAGCTCGGCAGTGTGTGAGGGGCATACTTGATCCATGTAAGGGCAATAATGCAGCCCCCCTGGTCTGTACTCAGCACCCTTTTTCCCCCAGCAAAGCTGGCTGCATGAGCACAACCTCGATCCTGGCCTTTGGGATGCTCCCGACTGCGGGATTAGTTATGCTGCCGTGGTTCGGCCGCTTTCGGCTGCCTGCAGAGCTGTCACTTTCTTCTTCTTCAAGGAAGAGCCAGTGGGCTGAGGAGGCTCCAGTTCCATCTGCCAGCAAAAGCCAGTAGCAGAAAAAAGGGAGGTGCTGGACGGGGGGAGCAGCGGATTCCCTTGATAATGAGGATGGCTGCATCATCACTTATGCAAATAGGGGAAAGACAGAGGCTTTCTGCAGCAGGCTGGCTGAGAGGAGGAGAGAACAGAAGGATGGAGCTGTTCTCCACGAAGGAAGATACCTGGCCCTCACAAAGCAGGTGTGATCACTTGCATGCCTTCCTTCTCTCCAGAAGAGGCATAATCAGGAGCCCTCCAGGACAAACAGTTCCTGCTCAGAGTTTGGCTGTTGTCCTGTGGCACACACTTGTGCAAACAAACACAGGGAGCCTTGGGCTGATGCAAGCAAATTCTATGACTGGTTATTCCTCAATGCCTCCTGTCCCTCCACATGTTACAGGTCTGTCTCGCTGTCCCTGTGCAACACCAGCAGTCTGACATATTCGTGTCCATCCCCCATCCCTTGTTTGCTCAGAGGGGCTCTGGCTTGGTGGTGGGGCAGGTGGGTGCAGTACAAGGCTTGGGATGCACAACCAAGACCTTCTGGTATCTCCCAGCCTGAGCTGTCCCCCAGGCTGCAGGGCAGTTTTTCTTTCTCCCTCTCTACTGATGCCTGGAGAATGTAGCTCCATTACTCTTAGTTGGAAGAGGGTTGGGCAATGTTGTCATCTTACATCACCAACATCTTCTGATGTCTGACACTACCACAGATGTGTTTGTGTTCACTGTTTTCCACTTCTGCTCGTTCAGCTTGGCAAGACATCTGCTTTCCTGGTGCAGAGAAAGGTTTGAAAGGGAAGCTGCTCAGCAGCCAGCTGTGGCTACCCTCTCCCCCCATTCTGCTGGGCTGCCATGCAAGATGGCAGCAGGCTTTTTCAAATTCGAAATGTGTGATTTGTTCCTTCCTAGACCTTGAAGAAGCCAGCGACATGAAAGCAGCAGCAGCAGACTGTCATCTTCTGTTTGTGTCCCCTTTGCTTAGTAGGTGGAGTCAGTCCTGTGCAAAAGGGTCCAGCAAGACAGCCTTGATGCCAGGGAGAGCATGTGGAGCAACAGTGAGGAGATCCTGACAACGCATCAGCTCTGTCTTGTCCGTATACATCCCAGGCTTCATAGCAGAAGCCTGTCTTGCCTGCTAATGTCTGAGTTTGGATGGTCAGCAGTTTTTTGAAAGGTGTGAACAAAGCCATTCTATTTCCAAAATGCAGATAAACCAAAAAAAGAATAACATAAAGTCCTTGCTGCCTTGGGGCTACTGTCTGTATGCATGCAGGATGTGAATTTAGGGCTGGACTTGATCATGAGATCCCAGGCTTGTGCACTTTCTACTCACAGTGGTGGCATCTGGCTCTTCTGTGGAGCTTCAGAGCTCTTCCTAAGTGAGCCTGTGTGAGCTGTGTGGATGGTGGGGGACTCTGGACTTAAGATGATGTTCAAGGCAGCATTGACCTGATATTGTGGACTTCTTCAAGCAATCCAGAAAGTTCCTTTCCTAATGATGTACCGTAGCTGTACCCTACTAGGACCGCACACCTTTTTTCTGCTTTACTGGAGGTGGGAATTCTCCCAGCCCTGGTTGCTGTCAGTTGAACACTGTCTTGTTTGCAGGCTTGATAGGTTTTAATGCAGGGCAGAGATAAACAAATAAGAGAAAGAGGAAAGCCCACCAAAACTGATTAACTAATGGGGGGTATTGTCAGAATGCATAAATCTCCAGCAATTTCTCAATCTCAGTGGAGCTCTGCCTGCTGAATGAGGAGTATCTCCTCATCCCTGATCAATTAAGCCATACCAAATCAATTTATTTCCCCCTCCAACGCAGATAGTTAGATAGGTTCTCAATCTCTTATCCCTCCTCTTTCTGTTGCCAGCAAAGAAGAACCAACTCTTCTCTTGCTGCTTCCAAAAGTGGAGTCTGATTTGACTGACATGGGGGCAGGAAAATCCTGGATAATGTCACATGTGTAGCAGAGTGTCAGCCTTCGTATGGCACCAAATGGCACAGCTGAACCAGGGAGCCCGGCACTGGTGCCTCTTGGGCTGCTTTCCTTCTCTGAGGCTGTTGGGCATAAGCTGAAATTTGTGCAAGTAATGGTTTCTCTTGTCTAGGCTGCAATGGTTCAGTTGTACTGGGGCTGTGTCAGCTGGTGGCTGGCTTGAGTTTATCCCTGTCATGAGTAAATTAAAGCTTATAGCTGCACAGAGCAGGGAGTCACGTCTGAGCAGGAAAACAGTTCCTCTGGCAACACTCTTAAACATATCACAGCTTTATGTTTCTCCTTGTGTCTTTGGTGTGGTATAACAAAGGCGCATTAATGCTGGATGGGTTCTGTTCACATTAGAGACTTTTCCTAAAAATGAGGAATTCAGGGGAGGGCTATGGTTGTAGCAAATGAGGCTTTGTGCCTCCTGTCCCCCGAGCAAAGGTGGAGTCGGGAAGGTGGCAGTAGAATCCCACCAGAACACTCTGCTTCCTGCTGGGAGCCACTTCTGCGGAAAGGGCAAGCTGCTGGTTGCCTTGACTTCCATGACTTGGGAAGGCGCGTTAACTGAAAACACCCTCGAAAAGGTGCGTTTATGTAAACATTAAAAAGTGAAGTCTGTGGAGTCCAGGGCAATCCATCTTTTAAATCTTGCTTTTATAGCATTATTATGTGAGACAGTCTCATAAAAAGCTCTCTGTAGATGTTATTACGTTGCATTGTGGCTTTGGAGAGTGAGCTGAAGAAGCTGTGAGTTTGTGCAACAGCACATGTTAGCATGAGTTATGGGATGTCAGGGGCCCCGTGTTAACGATCAGAGAACCTATTCAGCTCCTTTAAGGTTAATCAACTCGGCATTTGTGTCAGGTGTAATGTCTAATTAAAATGATGGAAGGGGTGCAAATGCCTCCTGGCAGAGGAGGGAAATGGCACAAAGAGGCAGCGTCGGTGCCATATTGGTTTGGAAAATCAATAAGAGGAGCTCATTTTATCCCAGTGTATCTCTGCATTTGCCATTCAGTGGCTCATTTGAAAAAGTGCCAACTGGCTGCCTGGGAGCAGCATCATCTGAAAACACTTAAAGACAATACTGGTGGGGAAAGGAGAGGGCATTGCTGCTGGTCACAGGTTGCGAGGTTGACCTGGTGTCCTGCGAGAT
Organism: Pterocles gutturalis; assembly: GCF_000699245.1. NCBI lineage: Eukaryota > Metazoa > Chordata > Aves > Pterocliformes > Pteroclidae > Pterocles > Pterocles gutturalis. The sequence goes on from NW_010141671.1 coordinate 75,837, forward strand.
GAGGGCACCTGGGCCATGGGGACTCAGTGGACAGAGACACTAACAGAGAGGGAAAGGATGGGGAAGGGTCTTCTGAAGGGGAAGGTCTAGAAAACCAAGGATGTCTGGACTGGAAAAAACAGGCTTTCTGAAGGAGAGACACTTGGAGTACCTCTGGCATTTCTGCATTCCCGCAGCCTCCTGCTTGTAAGTGTTGGTGATGATGCAAGTGAATAATGAACTTATCTGTGGTGAGAATTGAAAAAAAAAATGATAAATTAAAAAATTGGAAAGCAGTTTTGAATCTCTCTATTTTTCTTGATGAAAAGTAACTTTCAGACCAGCTGAAACATTTTCTGTTGTTTGAAAACTCAGGAGTAGGAGAAAATGACAAAGATATTGTCTTTAGATTTGCTTCTCTTAAAAGAATACAGAACATTGTAAAAAAAGCATTTAAATTTCCTTGGGAAATAATTTTTAATGAGTTGTACCCATTTTTCAGGATGTGACAACTCTTCCTTTGCTAGTTGTGCAGCCAGCTGGACAGACATCTATCCAAGTAGCTGCACAAATGTGTTAGAGCTGTGGATAAATCAATAACTTTCCATCTCTGCAGTTACGCTTCTCTGCAAATATAAACATTTGCTCATTATCACCACACAGTTTCATCTCTACTGAATTTTTAATGAAAAGGAATGATAATTTATTCACTCGCCTTTTTTTTTTTAAGAAAAATGATATCTTTTTCTTAATGATTTTACTCCTTCTGGCTTAGTTAAGAGAACTTACTGCCTTCTCCCAGCCTGTATCTTCAGTGTAGCACGCTGGCGTTTCGATACACCCTGCCTACATTTAAATACCTTTAAACCACCTTATTTGAGAAGTACAGGCAGCTTCAGAAGCTGTGAGGAAAGACAGGGTCCTCTAGGTGGCAATTTAGGTCTTACAAAGGCTGAACTGTCCTGGACAGTCTGCTCTCTCCATTTCTGATGGACACAAGTACAACACTATACTCTTAGATTTGTTGTTTGATGGAGATCCCACACTAAGTTTGCTTTCTTCTGTCTCTCTCATACCCCGAGTGAAAGGGCTGTGACATCGCTTGGGTGACTCATACTTACATGCTCTGGAGTGTCGGATTGGAAGGGAAATGTTCTGGGATTACCCTGATTTATGACCTTTAAGTGCTCTGTGCCATGACAGAATCTCTACCTGAAAGCTCTTTAAGCAGAAATTAATTTATGCCTGACAGTGATTAAAGGAGAAAGTGAGACGAGATGGAAATTAGTAAATCCATCTCTATTGCTGGGATCCCATTATGATTGTGAGGAGAGGGGAAAACCAGTGTTATGGGTGTCAGCTGCAATCTGGTGCATTCATTTAGCAGTCCATCCTACCTGGGAAATGTCCTTGTGTGGATGGGTATACCTGTCACACTGGTTTGGTCTGAGATGAATCAATTGTCTAGATGGTGGAACAGAGATAGAAACCATTTGGCATGATGTTAGCTCCCATCTTGAGTTTAATGCCAGAACCTGAGGCAGAGTCCATCACATAAATCTGGTGGAAAGCTGATCTTGTAGACTTCTTGCACAGAGATGTTAGAAGTGATGTGGCTACAGAAACTGAGTTGCACTCTTGTGGCCAGGCAAAAAGATGGCTAAGGGACAGTCTTGATGTTGAGATTTGGATCGGACCTTAAAGAGAACCTGCTTTTCCTTTGACAGTCATGGTAACCAATTTTTCTCGACATTTCAATAATGGATTATAGCAGTTAGGATATAAGTGGGCAAGTGGTAAATAAATTTGCTTACAAAGATTGGACAAAATTTCATGTGCCTAAAACTTTCAGTTTGTAGGGAAGATGTGTAATCAAGTCTCTAGAACACCAGAAAATAATAAAAAAAAAATACTATTGACTTCAATGATGTGACAATGTCCCCTGCAGTAGACATTTGAGTGCTGACACAGAGATGATCTTGGTACTTTTTCCTAAGGCTGGTGGTAGCTGCAACCATCTTGTTTGAAATGGCTTTAGTGAAAACCAGAAGAAGCGGCTTTGCTGGCTGTGAGAAGAGTATCTATAAATAGCTTTCACCAGCAGGCCTGATTATCACATGCATCAAAGTGAAAAGAAGAATTTTGACTTCTTAACCACAAATACCTGGTTTGTACGACTGGTGCTTAGGGATGCTCACACATGCTAATGTCACAACTGACCTCTGCTAGAAGAATAATCTCTTCATAATAAAGAGATTTTTCAGGCAAGGCAGGAAGTCCCAGGAAGAAGGGCAAGCTAAAGGATTGTGTGATCTCTTATTTAAAATTTTCCTAGAAAACTTCTTACCTGGAACCCCCAGTATGAACTTGGGAACACTTTTTTTTCAAAGCACTCAATTGCTTTGAAAAGTCATGATTCTTCTGTGTGGTTTTTAAATGAGGAAAGATTTTTTCTTCTAGTTTCTTTTTTATTTTTTTATGGGGTTTAAACTTAATTTTGAACAGTAAACAGATATCATAAAGCTTTAGGCAAAGACAGAATACAGTATACAATGACAGTGGATTTTTCATTTAGTTGGAGGCTTGTTTGTTTGATACTGTGTTAACAGGAGAGGAGAAAAAAAAGAGGGGAGGGTGGCTCATCTCTTTAACTGTTCGTCCATGGCACACCAGCTAATTTCACAGCCCTCTTCCTTGCAAAATTTAGCAATGAAAAACCATTTGGGAAAGGCCACAAGACCCCTTGTTCAGCATCTGCCTGCCACTGGTTTGTGTTATTACTGTTTATTTGTACTTTGCTGCAGACTTTGCTTCTGAGTTGTGAACCAGAATCTCATTACAAAAAGAACTAGTTAATAAAGTAATAAAGGTCTCTGACCTATTCAGCAGTTTCATACACCTGTAAATATTTCTCCCAACTCCAGAAGGAACAATAAAATCAATACTCGTTAATGTGGTGTAATATATCCATTTGAGTATAATACTCCAAACATTCAAAGGCCAATTCCTCATTCAGGCTCAGGTGCCAAAATGCCTGATTAAAACATTTTCTTCCATCCCTTCTCAAGATCCACAGTTTGGAAAGATGCCTCAGCATATCTCCAGCAATGATTTATCCTTCTGCTTTATTCAAGGAAACAAAGCAACTTCAGTTTCCTTGTTTAACAAAATAAAATAGAATCAGACACAAATCCAGCCTGGCAGAATAAAAAAAATATATGTACATATAAAGAGAGAAGTTCTCTTGCTTTGGAGCAGGAATATGAAATGATGTTGTAAATTAAATTACAGAAAGGGAGAATAATATTAACTGAAAAGAAAAGATTAGTTCCAAGACTGAGTTTCAATCATTGTCTTTCCTGGATTTTACTGGGCCCCTGAGTTGGGCTGAACTGGCTTCAGACACAGGGGGGCTGGTTGGTTAATCTCTTCCTTCTTCTATAATAAATAGGGCCAAGAAAGAGGAGCAGAAAAAACAAAGGGAGAAATCTGCTTCTAAGTGAAGCCTGGGAGCGTGAGAGCAATTGCAGCATTTTCTGGAGGGATGTGAAGGGATTCGGCCCCCAACACCCTTAAAAGCTGGGTTGTGGGGAAGGGGATGCTGCAGGACCACAACTGGACTGGGTGGGAGGAAAGGGAGAATATTAACCATCTAGATAAGGTGATTAATATGGAGTTGGTGGGGAAGGGGCTGATCAGAGGAACAGTCTGTGGAGGAAGGTTACCCAACTGCAGTTGCAGAGGAGGGGGAGATCAGGAGGCAGATACTAAAGGCACTATATGGAGAGGCCAAGCTGAGCCGTTTGTAGCCTTTTACTCCATCCACTGTTGTGTGGGAAGGGGGCAAGGGACACCTGGCAGGCTGCTGGTAGAAATGAAGGTGGAATCTTATAGATTCTTAGAAGTTATGTCTTGTTTAAAATACATAATTGATTCGGTTGGACTTGAATAAAAAAAGAAGGGGTTCCTATGAATTGCTTGATTTGGGATCTGAAATAGAAATATCTGATTTTCATGGAAGCTGAGCCCCTGGGCAGAGATCTGCTGAGCTTTTATCATCTACTATGTTCTAGAAATTAGGCCAAAACTCTTTCCTAGTGGAGCCAGAATAGAAAAAGGAGGTAACAAATGGATAATACTTGAATGAATTCACTGGGATGTGTTCAGCTCCTAGAAAGAGACACGAGGGATGGACTGTCTTCCAGTGCTGGTTTCAGTCTTCTGGGCAGTGCACAGAGTTTGTCTGAAGGTACAAATGGGCCCAGGTGGTGGTCTGAGTCATGGGAAAGACTGGAGCTGTGAAAAGCTGTTTAGGTTTTTCTTCCAGTGAGGAAGAAAATTTATTTTTTCAATTGTTCCTGTGCTGGAGAGCATCCAGTGTTTGTCCCAGACAGCAGGAACACCTGATCAGATGTTCTGGATGGGATACACCTGGGGCTCAGCCGCGGGAGAGGGAGGCTCAGTCCAGGTGGATATCTGTGCCTGGAAACCAGTCCTTGGTCCCTTCCATCCCTCGGCTGTCAGAGCAGATGGGGAATCCTTCCTGCAGCCTTGATCAGAAGGAACGTTTTTCCGCAGCTAGTCTTGAGTCTATAACTCTCATTCTTTGTTTCAGTCCTTGATGAAAGCCGCTATCTGCCCAGAAAGTAAATCACCCCATCCCCTGCGGTTACCTTTGTACTTCCTGGCCAGAGGCTGGGCAGCAGTACAATCGGCTGAAAGGACTGCAGAGCAGCCCAAGGGATGGAAAGAAGAGAGAATGGCAACTTTTTCCCCAGGGAGATGTCAGGCAAAGGGGCTGGCACTGTAGCTACATCCAGAAGAATAAAATGAAGGAAATAAATAAAGGAGGCACAGCGCGTCCTACAAACAAGAACATGTGTCTGCATTTATTAACATTTCCAACGCAGATTTAATTCTCAGCAAAGTGCTGCTGCCTACACGAAACCCAGGCGTGTTGCAGGAAACCTCTCGTTAAGTTCCACACAAGCCATCTTTTTTTGTGCATCCTCCAGGGGAATCTTCAAACAGATTCTATAATTTCACTGATAAATGGCTCTTTTGCAAAACACTATTTACATTCCCGCGTCAGAAAGGCTGGCGACTTTTTCTTCCCCCCCCATCCCTTTCAATCGTCTCCTCCCAGAGCCTTCAGGGAAGGATCTCTCGCCTGCTCCAGGGAGGTAATAAACCATCTGTAGGTTCTGTAAGGAAGGAGAAAGCTGATGGGCTGGATTCCTCTGTGAAGAAGTGCAGCTGTGGCGGTACCTTAACTGGGATGTCCCAGGATTCTTCTGGAAATAGGGAGATGTATCTGTCTTGGACACAAATCTGGGTATTAGGATACGGAGAATGTGTGTATTTTGGGTTTTTTTTGGCATTACCACAGGTTTTCTGGGTGGCCTCAGGCTGGCCACTTAATCTCTCTGGGGTCCTGTTTCCATTGGTACACACAGGATGAAGACAGCAACTTTATTGCATTTGTTTGTCCTTCCTGTTCTGATCACAGCTCCCTGGGGGCAAGGATTGTCTCTCATTAGACAAAGCAGCTTGTACATGGGGATCCCAGCTTTGGTACGGCCTCTAGGCATACAGAACAACAAAACAACATCTGACAACCAGTCTAGACAGCAAAATAATGTGCCAGAAAAACACGGTTTGGTCACTGCTTCCCTTTTTCTTCATTGCTCAGCTGGGGCTTTTGCTTTTACTGTTGCTTACTCCATCTGCTGACCTGCAGTTAGGAAGGACAGAGTTTGGGATTATTTCCATCTTCATCCACCTGCCTGGAAGAAGGAATAAAAAACCAGACCCTGACAGTTCTTCATGCTCTTTCACTTCCCACCAGTTGCTTGTGCAAGGCTGTGGGGGTACACCCCAGGTCCCTCCAGGTATATTGGATGAGTCCTCAACAAAAAAAAAGCCCTGAGTGGGCAGTAAAAAGGCTTCAGTGAACACACTAAAAATCTGTAGACTTCTGCATGCTAGCTTTCATGAGGTACTTCTAAGATTCTTTGCCAATAGTGAGTCTTTTTGTGCTCCTGTCGTGTCCTATGGGCAGCATAGCATCAATACACCTGGTTTGCAGTTTAGATTAATTACCCAGTCTGAGGATGTCTTGAGTTCCCAGTTGGTGCCAGTTTGGAGAGCTGGCTGCATGCCTGCATCACCTCCTTCCTGGCTGTTCCTTCGGACCGGCTCACTTCAGGTATTCACAATAACCAGCATCTTCCCACAAAGCCTTTTAGCTTAAGTTTCAAATTTGCATTTACAGCCATCCAAACTCAGTTCCATTTACCAGCTAATGTTCTGAAATGAAAGTGAATCAATGCACCAGGAGATACTTGTTTGCTGCTTGCTCTTTCTGCAGAAGTGGAGAAGGCCAGGTCTTCAACCAGTACAAACGAGGCTCTGCAGATTTCAGCACTGATTTTTTTTTTTTTAATCAGTTGATCCAATCCAAGAACATCTCAACTGTTGTGTATTAGTACATCCTCTCCTTCTGATTATTACTGTTTTTAAACTATGTGAGTGAGAACAGCATCTTCCCCACGCCAAGGGAAAAGCTGCAATTACAGAAGCAGCAAGCACTGGACTCTTGAGGATGGCATCGCATCCCTGGCAGAAAGTTGGTTTATTTTTAAATTGGTTCCTAAGGAAACCAAGTTTCCACAGTCATGTTCTCTGTCTCTTCGTCTGTCAGTCCTTCCCAAGTAACTTTTACTTAAATGAGGCAGTTTCAAGCACATTTTACACAGTGGGAAAGGAAACAGTTATGAAACTCCAACCCATTTTGCAAAGCTGGCAGGGAAAAGAGCCTAAAACTAGTGCTGCTCTTGGCTGATGCATGAGTTCAGCGGTTACCTGGGCTGTGTGGATGCCACTTAGCTAATGAACCTGCTGAATCCTGCCCCATCCGTGCTTCTAAGTCATGAGGAGCTGGGGACTTTCTGTGTCACTGGTGGGAAACCCGGGTTACTAGGCTGCAGAAAGAAAATGAAACTTGGCAATATTCCCTCTGCTGCTGGAAAAAAATTATTTGATTGAACACAAAGGTACTTAAAATCCTAACCAAGATTTGTGCTTGGATACAATAGCTATCTACAGTCTATCAACTCACTCCTCACTGGAGAGAAACCAACTCAAAAAGGGAATTTGCCCCTTTTTCTTCCAAAACGAGAGCTTTCAGCCCAGTTACGTTTTGTGAAATATGATGGAAATGTTTAGCTTTCGTTCCAGTGCAAAGAAACAGCAGGTGTTTGGCACCCTGAAAGAAGCTGTGAAATTGGATTTGTGTTCTCTGGACTTTAGTAAACAGGCTGGGAGGGAGGAAAGTGAGCAGGATCCTGGGCTAGTGATGGGAAAAGGATTGGGCTGTGCAACTCCATCTGCTGCTGGATGTGCTGCTGACCCAGCCCTGGGGCAGCTCCAAGCCTCATCCAGCTCTAAGCAGTCGCCTGCTCTGGGCAGGTTCTCTCCCCATCCCTGCAGCTCGTTTGAGAAACCTTCTCTTTC
>NW_010141671.1:83361-99795 GCF_000699245.1 Pterocles gutturalis
CTCGGTTTGCTGCTTCCCTGACCAAAGTGGAAGGACATGTTAGCCATGAGTGAACTCAGGACAGCTGTGCTGCTTCCCCTTCAGGTTAACCGCTTGTCCCTGGGGGAAGAGAAGTGGGGGGTCATCCTGGCAGGAGCCAGAGCCTGATCATTATCCTTTAATGGGGAAGTCAATTAAAAGCCTGCCATTGCAGAACTGCTTTCTGATGACTCTAATTATCCAATAATTGTATTATCTCATTCAGTGGTGCGACAAGGTGCAAGGCCTGGCAAAATGCTGTGGGTGCTCAAGTCCTTGGCAGGCACCTTGTTGCCTGCAGCTGTTGGTGGGTCTCCTGCCCTGTGCTGGGCAACCTTGGGCCATATGAGAGGGAGCTGTGGCCATTCCTCTCAAAATTTATTCCTCCCTCACAAAGCCACCAGCAGGTACAAGACCTCCGTGAGGATGGGGCGGTTGTTCTGTAACGGTTGTTGTTGCTGGTATGTGAACTGCAAGACTGCTGCCTGAGCCCTGCCTGTGCTGTGCACGTTGTAATGGGTATTTTTAGGGTCATTCTTCCACATGGATATTAATAGGAACAGGAGGCAACCTAAGAGCTGCTATCCTGACCCACACTGTGTGTCCAAGTCAAAAAAAAATGAGCTTCAAAACTTCTCTCCTGCTGATGGTCGTACATTGCACGTCCTGAGCTTGCCCAGCCTCAGCAGCGCTGGCTCCTGCCAGAGACCTAGCAGTGGCGAGCTCTGCTGGGGCTGGTGAAGTGTCCAGGTCTCTTCTGAGGTTGCTAGAGAGGTCTAAGCCATCAGGGCTTGGCTCCAAATACATTGTATGCTCTAACCAAAATCACAGCCAAGGAAGCAAGCAGCTTTACCCTGTCCTTTTTAGCCAGTAGTTCAGTAATTGCAGCATCTTCCCAATACACAGAAGGCTGGGTTTAGTTATTACTTTTTTATTTTTTTGGGAGGGGTTAAGTGATTCTCCTTTGCCTCCTAGGATATGGCTCTACCAGGGCATAGCAGCAAGGAGATTTTGCTCACTCCTTCAGGGAAAGAAATAGGTGTCCAGCTCCAGCCTGGCTGCCCTGGGAGTCTCATAGCACTGATTTTGGCAAGTCTCACTGAGGCTTGTGTTCAGGACCAGCAGGACAATGAAAGAACAAGGATGGCGGCTGTATGTCCATGGTGACTAGAGCACCTAGGAAAGGAGATGCAGCTTTCAGTTCCTGCTGCAAAAATAATTTTTCTTTTTGATATTAAATGCTTACTGAAGAAAAGATATACCCCCCGTTTGAGGTGGGTTGCTCAACCTAACACTCAATTACCAATGCGCTGGAGGAAGCCTCCACAGGCTCTTTTTTTTTTTTTTTTTTCCAGGGGAAAGAAGGTACCTAAATCCATTTGAGGCTTCTGGGCTGTAAAGCGTGAAGGGAGGGAGCTGTTTCCTTGCAGCTCAGACTAAAGCTCTAGAGAGAATTGGGATTTAAAATCCACCTCCACGACGGTTATTACTTTCCGACTAACACGGCTCTCAGCACCGTGTACTGCCCGTTCTCAATCCCTTTCCTGGCAGCTAATTCCTCCCAGACATTGTACAGGAAACCTACACGTTACCGTGGTGTCCTGGACTCTGCTGGCTTGCTGAAGTCCCTTTGTTAGTGCCAAACCATTAAACTGTGAACAAAACACAGCTGAAATCTACCCACAGCCGTAGTAATAACAGTCCTGATAATAACAGCAATGCCACCACCTTGGTCCCCTGTGGTGACTTTTTTTGTGGATAATTTCAAAACCTTCTATAAGTATTAAGAAGTTCCTAAAATACACTGTGAGACTGGTAGAAATGATCCTTCTCCTGCAGGTATGAAAATAGTAGAAAGAAGGGTTACGGGGCAGGAGGCAGGCTGCAGGAGGTCTGGTTTCCTACAGACTTGTGCATTCCCTTGTCCTATCTCCCATATATTGCTGGCACCACATTTGCCAGGTCTTCCAGGCTGGAATTTTATGATGGGAATTTCTATTCTGTTGCTCTAAAAGCAAGTGGGTTCCTGAGGAATATTCTCCTCTGTGGATACGGGGCTGGTGCTCCGCACGTGTTCGTAGGGAGATTGTGAGAGCACGGCTGAGCTGCTGTGCAGCGTCGGGGTGCAGCAAGGGCGAGGAGGAGGATGATGCAGAGGCAGCCGTACCGTGGTACCTCGCTGTTACACCTCCCCGCAGCCCATCTCTTCCCAACCATCCTTGCTGCACAATTCCCTTCTCGTGGCCGCGTCAACCCTAACTTTGTATCTGTTAAACCTCAGGTAATTGCTTTTAGATGGGTGTAATTAAGAAGCCATTAGTGTAAAGTTTCATTTCAGTTTATGCTTTGGTCTCCATTTGAGCAGAGAAATATGAAATTAAGGTATTAGCTCCTTTCAGAGGGATGAGTCATGAGCTAATAATTTCAAGAGCTGTTTCTCAGCTGTAATGATTCTGCTTTTTTCTTTCTAAATCTTCTTCTCCTCCTCCCAAATTCTTGCTTCTGGAGAATTCCTTTTTTAAAAGAATAAAAGGGGGAGGGAGACTGAGTCAGAGTCAGAAATTGATAATAAAATGACTGCCGAGAGACACCAGCATTTTTGTGTAGAATTTCCCCAAAGCAGCCGGGGACGTGCGTGGGGACAGCACATCGGCAGCAGGCACGATGTACCTGGTGTGCAGGGGACACGTGGCGCAGAGCACAGGGTCAAACTGTGCTTTCAGCCAGGACGGAGGGAAGCATGGAGTGGCCAAGACGTCCAGGGAGAGGTGAGCTTTCCAAAGCAGAATAGAGAGGAGAGATGTGAGTTTATCCAGGAAAACTCAAGCTATCTGGTGTGGGACAGTCGAGCTGCGCTGCAGCCCGCAGTGGTGGCTGGGGAGCGTGATGTCCCCGCAGGGCTGCAAGCTTGGATGCTCCCAGTGCTGTGAACACCATCTCCCACTATGGGGCTGAACCAGGGAGGGCTTTTCCCACTGCTGCCCTACAAGCAGGTGGCCCAGCCCACCCCCGTGGTCTTAAGCCCTTTCAAGCCGAACAAATGCCTCCCTTTCCCCATTTGCTGCATGTCTCATCCCTGGTGTCCCCTGCGGAGCATTGTGAGGGTGCGTTGATCAGGAAAACGTCTCTGGCTGTAACCCCAAGCCCAGCTGGCCAGATGTGCCCTGGCATGTGTGGCGAGCAGCTGAGGCAGCCAGAGGGGGGGGTACCCTGCAAGCAGGACCCCCATCTCTGACAGCACAACGCTCGGCTCACAGCGGTAGCATTTCCAGAATTAAATCAGTGGCGGTCAGAATTGCGTATACAGTTAGTCACGGCTTAATTAAACTGCTCAGTCTCTAAGAGAAGGGTGCTGCACGTGAGATGTGAGAAGGGGGAAGAGGTGTCCTTAGTTTGAGACAGTGAAATGCTACTGATCATCAATAATGCATCGCAGTAATGTTCCTGTATGAATTGGAAATGCCAAGCAATCAAAGGCCATATGTATTTAGCTTAGATCCACATGATGTCCATGTATTTTTAATAGCGTGGCATCTTTGAAGTGTGTTTATGAAGCACAGCATTCCTTTCCAGAGCTGTGGAGGAAAGAAATTGTCCCTGGCTGGCAGGTGTGCTCTTCCTCCCCTCTTCGGGCTGCTGTGAGGATGACTATGCACCTCTCCTGGCAGGAAGGAGTGGAGGAGGCACATGCTAAATCCCAGGCAGGGAAAATCCCAGGCAGGGACATTCCTGATAAAGTAGCTTGATAGAAGCAGGTATAAAATCGATAGTCTAGTGGGGAACAATGGATGGTTTCTTAAACTAAACTAGTCTCCATATTAATCTAATTTAATCTAACCTCTGTTTTCTGTCAGTGCGATCATTTCCAGTACATCTGGAGGATGGGTTTTGTACACCTGTGTTGGCAAGGAAATTGGAGACTCTGGATCATAGTACGAGTCTGGGAGTGTTCACCTCCAGGTGAGCATCCTGGGCTGGCAGCTGAAGTTACACTCTCTGAAACTGAAAAGGAGAGGGGGGAAAAAAAAGGAAAGAAAATGAAGTCTCTTGCTTGGTTAGTAGGGCTTTTAAAATGTGAGGACAGCTAACAAGGGAAGTGGTGGGCTGCTGAAGCCTTTAAATCAAGGCTAGAGGCCTTTTTTTAAAAGATATGTTCTCGTTCAGCTGGGAGTTTTTGCAGTATTGCCAGCTCATGTCTTTAAAATGAAGAACCAGATGCTTTATGTTTCTGTGAGAGCTCGAAAGTTTGGGATGAAACTGAAATTTGTGTGATTCCTGCAGCTCTGTTTGTTTGTTTGGTGCTGCTAATGTAGCATTAGGCTTCAGATTGTAGGCATTGCTGGGGAAAATACTAACCTTGGGTAAGTTACGAGACCTGTGTGTTTATACTGGGATCTTCTAAAAGCTGTGTTTCTGATTTCTGCCTGGGTCTAAGATGCAGGAGGGGTATAGACATCAAACTAGCCTGGTTGGTAGTTCCAGAAGAAACGTGGGCTTTGTCAGAGCCAGAAAAGCTCCTGAAATCTGCAAAACCCTAATTCCAGGAGAAACTTTAGAGACTGTTCATAAAAATGACTCTGCCATTGTAAAGCAGTGGTGGGGGACTGTGTTCTCTCATCTTGATTAAGGAACTGGGGAGACCTGCCTGTTTTTTTTTCATCCACCTTAGACCACGTCCCCTTGTCCTGCCTTGTCTGACTGAGGGGATGGAAAAGGCACAAATCCTCCGGGCACTTCCACGGAGGTGCTCCAGAACCCAAGAAAAAATGAAGAGGAGGGTGGGGAGAGTATAAAGAAGGTGTATTAATACAAAAGTGACTCTCCTTCTATTTTGGGTTGTGAACCTGCTAAATTGCCTGGTGGGTTATGTAAGAGAGGTCATTGTGGCGGTGCTGGAAGGGCAGCCTTGTACGGGGAGCTGGGACACTGCTGGAATGTTAAGTAGCCGGGCTGTGCTGGGGAGAGGGACCGAGCGGGTCCCCATCCAAACCCATCCATCCTGCCACCTTCCCCTTCATGTTGCATGTGAGATTTGCCACATGAGCAAGGTTGTTTCCCGTACGGACCCGTGGCTGCTGGGCTTCTCCTCTGCCTCCCCCTTCCCCTCCTCTTCCTTCTCTCCCCATCCCTTCCCTCTGCATCACAAACACCCGTGCTGCTGCCGCTACAGGAAAATTAACAAACAGCCTATAAATTTTACATGAGTTCCTGAGACCAGAGAGAAATTAATTTGATGTTGTCTTTTGATAAAGATGTAGCCCCCTTTCTTTGACTTCAATTTGTTGGCTCCCCCCCCCACCCCTTCACAAACACGTTTTCTCGAAGGTTGCAATTTGGTTCGTGTGGTAATAGGAGTACATAAATAAATAAATAACCTGCTACAAATAACCCCTAGCTTGTAAATAGGAACAGAGAGAAGAAAACAACCCCCAGAAAAAAAAAAAATTAAGTCAAATCACAAGCCAGTTGTCCCTGGTTTCATCAGCTGCGTGTATTCTGTGCACAAGCTTTGGTTGCTCCTGTGTCGGTTCCCAAAGGCTTTGGTTTTCTAGGCACAGCTTAGAGAACATGAAGGATGGAGAAAATTCAGTAATTTCTGGAAAAGCTGTTGCAGCTGGGTTTGGAGGGAGGAGTACAAGCTGCAAAAGGGGAAAGCTTGAGGCCATCACCAGGTAGTTGTTCTGTGTGCAGAAATGCTGCCTGAGGCTTCGTTGCTTTCCTAAAGAGGCAGAAGGTAGCATTTCAATCTGTGTTGGCATTTAGGAGGCTGGGAGGGAGGATGTGCAGAGAAGGTAGAAAACTGAGGTGTACGATGAACTGGTTACAGTGCTCCTAGAAGCTCATGGGAGTTTGTCCCTGGGCTTTATCCAGTCGCTTTGCCCATTTTGCTGATGGTGTCTTGTCAAAGCCCTTTCAAGTTCATTGCAAACAGTGGTTAGGAACATATAATTTTTACAGGAGTTATCAGTGATTAGAGCTAAGAACTCTTTTAAAAATATATTTGAAAAAGAAGCTAAAAAGAGTGTTAAAGGGCAAAATCCACTTCAAATAATTCAGAGTTTGAGAATATATTTGAAAGGAGAGTGAAAGGAAAGGAAACAATTTTAAAAGCAGTCCAAACCTGTGGTTAATCTGGAGTACTACATTTGCTTAAGAAATCAATTTATCTTCTCAAAGTTATTTAACCTCTTCACCTATTCTTTCCTGAAGCTGATTTTTAAAATGAAAAGGCTGATGTGAAACAAATAAAAGCTTTGTATCAAACACTTAAAAATCTTTAAACAAAGTTTTGAAATATTTAAAGATTTCCAAAGTCCTTTCTGCTCCTTTGTCTTCCAAAACTCCTCACTAAATTTGATCCCAATTCACTATGATTTTCAGTTCTTGGAAATTGAATGTTTCCATTAATGTTTCCATAATTTTTCAAAGTGTACCCAGCTCATGCCGAGGCTTTCCATGGCAGAAATTCAGCTATTTTCTGCCTCTGCTCTTTTAACATGCATCTGTCTTCCACCAAGAGATTTGCTTCTTTGTTTCCCATTGTTTCTACATATCATTTATTCAGTTATTTTGCCAAATATGTCTTGTGTCTTCTGTCCTTACTTGCCTCCATTCTTTTTTCTATGGTGCTTGGATCATCTCTCTAGAGCACCAGAACTAAGCCTATAGACCCAGCTTTAAGGGAATCATGGCTGTTGAGTGTAGTGATGGACTTTGCTGACTCTGAGGATTTCTTCCAACTTCATCTACTGGGGTGGCAGAGGTTTCTATTCCAGAAGCTCATTCCAAATATTACACTCCTTCTATACCTTTCCCTTCCTCTATAGACAGCAAGGTAACTGCTGCAAATTAGGTTTTATATTTATTTTTAGAAGCAGAGTTTAAAGGCCACTTTGCAAGGCAAAAAAGATAAGAGTATGTAACAGAAATGTGTGGCATCTGTCTCTCTCTTGGAGACTTTGCTTTGATTTTCCTTGAATTGTTTTTTGTCTGAATTTTTAATATAAAGAGTTAGGCAGGTTGTCACTCTTTATGTATGGAAAACATAATGCTCTTTGATGTTCTCAGTTACTGTGTCATGTTTATGTGCTCTGACAGTCTTTGAACTGCAGCTCACTGCAGACAATGGGAAGGGATCCTCAGAGGGGGGGGAAAGGATTTTGAAAGAGCCCCATTTTCTAGTCCAGAAATGGCAGTGACATCCACACTGGTGTCCAGTGCCTTCAAAAAAAGAGAATATTTGACTGACACAGCTGCGTGACCAAGCAGTGTGTGATATCACTCTGCTATGCCAACACTTCCAGGAGTTTAGGAAGCGCTAGAGCTCTTCAGAAACTTCCAACAATTTGATGTAAAGAAAGGCAAACTTCTGGAGCTTTGCAAAATTGTTGTCAGTTATTTAAAAATAAAAAGAAATCCAAAGAAAATAATCCAGATTTCACCCAAGCGCTGATCACAATGACAGGAACAGCTAGTAAAATAAACACATCCCTTCTGTAAGGGTTTTGTAGGTATCCAAGAACACAAGTGACAGGAAGGTGTTGCAAGGAAATTAGGTAAGAACGCACCCAGCCCTATTGCAGCTGAATACTAAATAAACACCTGAGATCCCTCATGATGCGCCCCAGAAGCTGTCCTCTCCGCTCCTGATCAGCACAATGACACTTAAAAAGCAAAATCACAGCACAGCGTTCTGCAGACCACTCTGCATGGCTTAGCGCGTTATTTAATGAGCTTCAGGGCACAACGCAAAGTGTATTAGTTCACGCAGGTCTTTCATTAAAAACTACAGCCAGACCTTTTATTTAGTCATTTAAATGGGCTGCTTCTCCTCAGATCCTTTTAAGGTTTGTTTTAAAAAATGTCCAGATTCAGCTGCAAAACAAATGTATCAAAGCACGCATGAAGTTGTTGTTTCAGTAACAGCAACCGCTAAAGGACTCCAGCCACCGCAGTCACAGCCCCGTTGTGCTGGATGCCATGAACAGGAGCAGCAGAAGGCGCAGGAGCATCGGTGTCCTGCCCAGGCAGCTCCTGGGATAAGGTGCAGCAGGGCAGAGGGGGACACACGGGAAGGACCGCCAGCATCGATGCCCTGCTCCCCTCAGCCTGGGCAGCTCGGTGGTGTTACGTAGCCGTGTTGACACACAACACACATGAAATTTGGCTTTTCCTTCCCTGCATGTGCGGTTCTGCAGGCGCACAGGGTCTTTGCCCCTTGGAGCATCCCTGACCTTGTTGATTTGGGAGAGGTGTGAAAGGTGGATTTTGTTCTAGTCTCTATTGTGGCTGGCACTGTTACCTTCCTCTCCATCCCCATCCTCATCATCTCCCCAGGGGTGATGCTCTTTGTGGCATGGGACAGTCTCCCAGACCCTCTTCAAAAGTCAATTTGGAAGCTGGCAGGGGGGCTCATCAGTCAATCCCATTTTCTTCTCCTTCTTCTGAGAACAAAACCTAACAGACCCCTTCAGAAAAGGCTCCCTGTCACAGGAAAGGCTCCTTTGTATGCGAGTTGCAGCATCTATTTTTCAAGATAACCTTTATTTCATGTACTGAGTGTTAGCTTTGCTGAAAAAGAGAAAAGCCGAGATAACTCCTTCACCTGTGGAACATTATTACGCTTTCTGGAAAAAAAGAAGAATAAGTTGTTCTGGTGCATGATAATGGAGGTGGAAGGAATTGGGCAGAAGCAGGTGCTGAATCACACCTCTCTTTTTCTCAACTGTCTATCTTTGCAATCTCTCTTTTCCTCTGTCTTCCTATCTCAAACACAGGCTGATTTTTTTTTTTTTCTGTTGGCTTCTCTCATTAGATACAAATTCTCCATTTTTCTTATGCGCAACATACCATCCTCTAGGACTTATCAGCAGAAACCCTGCCCAACAGCTCCATGTTTTGTGCTTTCGGTTGAGGTGGTGTCTGCAGACCTGCCCTGCTGTGCTCGGTGCTGTGCAACCAAAGCACAAAGTTCTGACTTCTGCAGGGAAGAGTTTCCCATCTAAAAAATTTTGTGGTTTGTATTTGGCTGCAAATTGGTCTGTGGGAACATTTCCCCCCTGGGAAAAGGATGTTCTTTGGGTAATAGGTAAAAATATGAATGTTTCATTGGAGTACTTTAATTCCAATGACACTTCAAAGGCAAAATATTGAATCAATTTGAAATCAAAATGGATTTTAAAATTTTTTATTATTTCAGTTGTTTCGTGCTCCATTTCCCACTTGTTTTCACTTCTATATTAGAATCTTAATTTTATTCTGTTACATATCTTCATACCATCCAGTACTGCAATACTAAACTTGAGTTTCAATAGCAACAAAATGAAGCATTTCAGTAGGTGGTGGCGCAACTTCTGAAGAGAAATATTGCAAAAACATATTTTCTGATTTTGTCCTAGCTGAGACATAAACAAATGTTTAGTTGCTAGATTTCTCTGGAGACAGAATGCCTGTTTTCTCATCAACTTTAATGATGAGCCCTAAGAAATCCTGAGTCTGATCAGATGGAACAAGGCACATTCAGACGTATCTGCTGAATTGGATGCTGATATTGCTGCGTGACAGTGATGTATGGAAGAGATTCCCTCTGTCCCTTGGCGTACCCCATCCTCTCTGTGAAAACATGAATCATGCCTTCCCCCGCTCCTAGCTCTGTGGCTAATGCCTCCTTCAACAAATTATTTCAGTAGAGGAAAGAAGTTGTTTGCACAATTGCAACAGGCAGCAAACCTGCCCGAACACCAGCCTTTTATCTACCCCAGTCCTTGGCATCCACAATCCATCCGTTCAGGGATGCAGGAGGTGGCATGGGCTCCTGCACACACCTTGACATCCCAGATGGGATTAGGACTCTAAATGAAAACCAGAAATAAAATTAATGGTCTGGGAAGAGCATCTTAGCAGTCATTTATCCTATTGCTCTGGAGCAGGGCTGCGGTGGGTTGTGGGAAGCCCGGCTGGCTTTATGCTCCCATCCCAGCACTGTATGTTTGCAGAGTTGGCAATTTCACACCCGCTGGATCCTGCTGGCAGGGGAAAAGTTCTGCGGTGTGTGTATCGCTGAGCTCTGCGCAGATATAACGGCTGGGAAAGTTGCTACACAGAGTCCGTGCTGCACCATAAATTACAGGGTAGTTATTTCTTAGTTATTTAACAGTTACAGTGTAATTAGTTCCACTTAATGTCAACTTTTGTCAATACGTCTTCCATTAGCCAGAAAATTACAGCTGGGTTTTGAAGCGATGGTGATACACGAGCTTTGCTGAGCTTGGACTCGGAGAGGGGAGGAGAAGATGTGCTGTGGGGAGGGACTGGGGCTTTAGGCGCGTTCCAAGCCTGTCTTACCTCTTCTGCATTCCTACAAGCCTGCGCATGCTCACACACACACAAACCACACGTCTCTTCTCCAGGATCAATATTCCAGCCCAGACTGCAGAGACAAATCAAACAGGTCTCTGGAGAAGTTTGCTTTGGCTGCTCAGAAACAAACAGACAGACAAACAAACAAGTAAATAAAACCCAAGAGCTGCCTTCAGATAGCATTTGTTGCCTATATTTTGCAGAAGAGACTAATTAAGATGTATGCCTTAGATTTTGGGGATCCCAGCTTTCCCTCGGAGAGGCTTGATTTCCAGTCTGCGGCTGCTTTGTTCTTGGTCATCACAGGAAGTCCCTCCGCCTTTCCCCCCCCCCCCCCCCCTTTTTTTTTTTTTTTTTTCTTTTGAAACTGTAGACATCATTAGGGGATTGACATTTCTGAATTTTGCCATTTCTTTCAGCAGTTCCAGAATTTTAGTCTCTTGTCCAAAAATGGTGGAAATCGGGGGACGAGGCTTTAGGAGAAGCACAGAGAAATATTTTCCTGTGTCTTGATTCTCTGAGCCATGAAGAATAACACAAGTCAGCTTTAAGGGTGCTATCCTTCCCCCTGAAACACCTCACTTTAGGGCACTACGAGCCTTTGGGAGTAGTTTTAGTGTGAAAGATCCTTCTGCCTGTTACAAATTTCAAAACAATGTGAAGCGAAATTGCACAACCTGATTATTGACTGAGGTACTAACGATGGAATGATTAGGAAATTGCAAAATAAAGAAGTTCCTTCAGTTGTCTCACACCCCTCTGTGTCCAGCAGGAGGCCAGGGACAGTGGGGGTCCTCCTGCTATTATAAAATAAACAATAATAGTGACAACAGCCGTAAACATTTGCACCACATAATTTTTCCAGATGAACATGAATTTCAAAACTAATGTGCATGGTTATTCAGTGGTGATTGCACCTTCCTCCTATTACGGGTAATAAGACCAGGAGCATATGACTCAACTCACCCATTACAATTGAAACACTGAGACCATCTAAAACCTCTTCTGAGAAATCCTTGGGGATGTTGTGTATACATCTATACATAGACACACACACACAAATCCTCAGCTATGCTTGAATAATGAAGGACTGTAAGAAAAAAATCTGAGGAATACCATAAGCAAAAATAGAAGATAAACTCCTCTGATAAATAATATATTGTAAACTACTCAGCTGAGTCCGTTCCACCTTGGTTTACATCCATATGGAGTATTCTCTCTGTGGGCAACCTCTTCCCAAACACACTGAATGCAATATATGCAGAGATTTGTGTCTATTTCTCTTGAATATTTCAGACCACGTTAGATAATTCTGCCCCACCAAACTCCCTTGCCGTAGTCACCCAGGAAAAAGTAATTGGCTGTGTTAATGCTTGGATGCATCATCTCCTAAAATATTGTAGAATCAGCAGGGATTGGAACCTGCTGGTGTTTTGGCTTATTGGAGAGATGTCAGTTGGAAATCAGCATGGAGGTTAGCTGAGTCTCGGTCTGCATGGGGATAAAAGTATCTTGAGCCCATAAATGAAGCAGAAGGACTGGTGCATTGTCTCCTCTAGGGTTATGGCTTGTTCTAGCAGAAGTCAAAGCTTGGGGAATGAGAGCTGAGAATGATCTCTTCAGCAGCAGCTTTAGAGTCCTCATATTTGACACTGCTTGGGTCCCCCAAACCATCTCCTAAGGCTCACTCAAGATGGCCATGTCCCACCCAGCCTTTGTCATGAGGCCGTGGGTGCTGTCTGGTCCCCTCTGGGCAAGGAGGTGGCAGCTCACCCAGGTCCAGCCCTTACATTCTAACCCCCCCCTCCATGGTACTTAGTTCCTCTAAACCACGTTTTCGCTCTCTTTTCCTGGGTAAGCATACTTATTGCTGGGGTGGGAGATGGTTATTATGGGTTATCACCTTTTCCTCTGCAGAGGAACCTCCTACCTACACTGCTTCCTCTCATTGACTCCTTCTGCTTTATTTTATTTCCCTGGGATGAAGCCTGACTGTCTGCCCCAGCCTCCTGCCACCCTGCCCAGAGCAGGTGCAGATCTCTGCCAGCCTAGCAGCAGGAGAGAGGAGGAGGATTAAGTTAAGATAAGCACTTTGACAAGTGTGAACGTAGAAAGGAGAAACCAGAACAAACCCCACTGGGCCCAGGATAATTCCTGCTTCTGGGCAGAGCCTGGAAGGTCTTCAATGACGTCAGGAGAGAGTTTTTAATGGCAGCAAGTATTTGTCATCTCTCTTTGGCTTTCTCCTACACAAACTCATGTCTACCAACACTGAACCTACCTCCAAGCTCTGCTGTTCCAAATCTGGAAGGTGTTGGCTGCGCACGGGGAGGATGCACTGAGTCACGATCTCCGTGCTGCACCCTTCACTTCTGGAGCTCAGTGATGGAAACGAAAACGAGCTACCACCCACAAAAGCCTTGTGACAGAGGCTGTAGAGTCATAGCCCAGGCCTGTCTGTGGGGTTGGTGGGATGTGAAACACCTTCCAGCCTCCCCGTTCCCTGGAGTGCAGTTTGGTCACGAAGGGTTGGAAGTCAGTCCAGTGGAAATGGGAAAGTCTTGGTTGGTTGGTGGGGAAATCACTGGGCTGGATCTTCCAGGGTTACTCAGAAACATGTTTTGGTGCATCCACATACATGACCCCAGCAAACTCCGTGGCTGCTGGTTTGCCAAACATGCAGCTGAGTAAGCTTTGCAGGCTGGCCAAGTAGTAGGAAACCTGTAGTAACTGTAGGCCTTTATTGGGGCAGTAATTTGGGACTCTGGGAAACAGAAAAGACCTGCTGCCTCTGACTGTGTAAGAGGAATAGAATAAGGGTGAGAGAAAGAGGGAATGAGGTAGGAGAGAGCAATATGCAGTAGAGAACACCAGCAAAAGGAGAGAGCTGAGACTGTGTGTTCTTAAAGAATCAACAATACACATAGAAAAGGGAATTACCCAGGGGAGCGGAGTGTGTGTGTGGAGCTGTGAGAAATGTTATGGAAGAAAGATATTAAGGCGAAGCAACTGATATTTGAAATGTTATTTGAAGAGAAGTTTTAATCTGATAGGGCGCAGACGGAGAATTAATGGATTTTCAATGAGTTGCAAAGCGCTTCGGGACGGTACTGGGAACAAAGCAAGAGTTCTGCTGCTGGAGGTCAATGCCACGTCCCTGGCACAAAGAGAGCTGTCAGAGAAGAAATCAAAAAAGCAATTGAGAAATGAACTCTGCTAAATTCCTCAGAGATAAGGGAGAGTTTGAAAAACAAAACCAAAAAAACGTAACTCCCGTATCTGCTTTCCTTTTAATTACCCAAGAGTTCAGTTTGGATGGCTAGAATCAGGGATGGGTATGTAAGCAAAAAAGAACAGGTAACGATGAGGCAGCTTTCATGTCCTTCAGAACATGAATGGATAACAGACTGGCTGTGCAGGCAGAGACCTGTGTTGGTACATAAGCACATGTGTGGGAAGGACTGGATGGGTCGCCAGGAGGGGCTGCGTATTTGGGGAAAAGCTAATCGCCACCCAAAGCCTGCTTGGTAAAGTTGGGTGTGAACCGCTGTATCTCCCATTCACCTCATTGGCCTGGATGACTCAGTCGTCCCTCTGGAAAGCAGGAGACTTCATTTTGAAGGCATTGCTATTGGAGAGCGGTGGAAGGGAAAAGAGGGAAAGGGAAGGAGGGAAAATAGTGCTGACCTGACAGAGCAGGAAGATCCTCATTCAGATAAGCACCACTGTATTACACACGAACAAAACTCCTTGAACCATCTAGAAATCTTACCAGCTCTGGAGCTCTTCTCTTTTTTTTTTTTCTCATCTGCTTTCTTCTATCTTGCTTTCCCCTTCCTCCTTCTTTTATTTTTCTTTTTCTTATTTGAAAAACTTTCTTGTGTTTCCCAGAATCCCAGTTAAGATCTTGTTGGCATCTGAAAGGCAGAAAATGGTAGGGATCATGAAAGCAATGAAACAGTAAGCTGAATCATTCCTGTTATTTAAATCTTTCTGGGAAATGCAGACCATTTGGTTTTGTAGTTCTGTTTTTTACCCCTAAAATTTCCTTTCATCTAGGAAAACAGCTTGGGTCAAAACCCTGCAAAGGAAACAATCACATTTTTTGCTTTTGTTTTTTTGGAGTCAGTTGGATGGAATCTAGAGACACTGGGAAGTTCCTGGTGAACAGGAAAGTTGCAGCATGATGTCCAAGACTTCCAGAAAAGAAAAACTCTATAGGGAAAACTATTTTAGAAAAGCCCCAACAACAAGGTCTTCAACTGGTATTTGCTTGCAATCAGTCATGAGACAGAAGTGCATCCAAAACCAGGCTTCCTTATTTCTTAATTCTTCTTTCATATATTGATGCCATGAGTAGTATTGTTTATAACCATTAGCCAGAGAAATGTCTCTTCAGCAACAGGTTGAATTCTTCGTTACATCTGTTTCAGTATCAAACGATTCCAAGAATTCTTCTGAGACTCCATTTCTCCCAGTGTATGATGGAAATGCACTGCCCCTTTTAATCAGGAGGGACATCTCTATTTAGGCTGCAGACTTCGAAATGTCTGCTCTTCAAAATGCTGTATTATTACCTGAATGAATCCAGACATAAAATTCCAGCTGATATCATGGTTTCAGGAATTGGCAGATAATTAATTTCTAAAACTTGGGGCTGAGTAATGCATTTCCTTTGTGGTTTGTTTTTTTATCAATTTTCTTATAAACTCAACTTCACCCCCTCCCCTCAACTTAACTAATTGCAACCATAGATTTCTGGAAGAGAGTGGCATTAGGACTAAAATACTCTACTGGGGCACTCTGCTGGGGACATCTTGGCTCCTATGCAGTCTGCTGCTGTGACCGGTTTTGTAAAGGATATTCACAGTCACTGTCTCTGGGTCCAGAACTAGGAAAGCAAGATCCTCAGAGGTTCAGTGAAAGGTCCAGGTGCTTGCTCCGAGCTGCAAGTCTGTGTCCTGCCCTTGGGAGCTGAAATGTCAGAGAAGGACCTCAGCCTCTCAGCACTGCCTTGCCCAGATGAGGCTGCGTTTATCAGGCTTGTTATGCCTATGAACGGAAAACCTAAAATGGGAAACAGACAGTGGGGATTATCCAGTGTCTCAACCACCAGCATTCACAGTAGTTATCTAAGGTATTTGGTATCTTCAGAGTCCATAAAAAGACAGACCACTCTAGTGCACAACTTGGAGCCAAAGAAATTTTATCTTTATTGAAATTAAATTGCAATATGAGCAGTAATTCCAGTGCGCCTCTGGTCTTTGGTTTCTCATACACATCAAACAAACTCCCTTTTTTTCTACCCTCTGAAATCAGAGCATATGTTCTTTCAAGGCAGGAATCTCTCATTTTGCTCATGTGCAGCATCGTAACACATTTGTGTCGTAGCTGGGCCAAAAAGACAGTCTCAGTATAAATGACCGATACCAATAAGCTCTTCTCACATCGCAGTAATACAAGGGAAAATATGGAGCTTAAGCTGGGATGTGGGATTTAGATTGTCCTGCCCAAACAAACCACCTAGATTTAACAATCCAGAGCGTGGAGGAGTTACATATACATCATCCCATCAGGAGAGCTTCACTCTGCTCCTCTGCTGCTTGTTCCTGTCTCAGTATGGGGATTGAATTAAGTGATGGAGGAAGGTGGGGCTGTTCTGCAGTTCAAGGAGTGTGTGAAGCCAAAAAGCAGGCAATAGTAACTCCCATTCCTGAATCTTTTCAGAAAACATTTACAAATAGCCTTTTTTGAGCAGTAAAGATTTTTTCTTTTTCTTCTTTTTCCTTTACTACAGTGAAATCTTTAACAAATAATCATTTTACACCATACAGCTCATCAATAAAAGCAATAACACCGTGTTATGTAATAAATTAAATATGATGTGTAGTTAAAGTAATCGTGCTTTCAGGCATCAGCTTCTTGACACATTAAGGGCTCTGGCAAATAGGTTTAATATTTGTGGAATGAACAGAATTATTGACAAGCAGAGGAGGAACTAGACAGCAAGTGAGCATCATATTAATTTTTCAGAGGCCAATATTGCTTTTCCTGCTG